>NW_026777755.1:0-111963 GCF_028023285.1 Balaenoptera ricei
AGACTGTTACAAGAGACAAGGAAGGGGACACATAATGATCAAGGGATCAATCCAAGAAGACATAACAATTGTAAATATACATGCACCCAAAATAGAAGGACCTCAATATATAGGGATAATGTTAACAGATATAAAAGGAGAAATTAACAAAAATAGTAAGGGACTAACGACAGAGGATACTGAGGAACTGGTTCCTCAGTGAAGGAAGCCAAAAAGCCCGCATTCCTAAGGTCTCTTTGAGAGCTGCCAGACACTCTGCCATCAGAGGCCTAAGATTTGGACATTGTGAAGGCATGGCAACACTTGGAATCCTAGGACACAGTGGAAGTGCGACTCGCAAGCTGAATGGAAGAAGCATCCAAGCCCAGTGTTCCCTCCAGGAAGGAGGGCGCCTTGAGCTAGTCTACCACGGAATAGCGAACGACAGAGGATCTGGAGGAGCTGGTTTCTCGGTGGAAGGAGCCAAAACGCCTGCCTTCCTAAGTTCTCTTTCAGAACTGCCAGACACTCTGCCGTCATGGGCCTAAGAACTGGAAATTGTGACGGCCTGGCAACGCTCGGCATCCTAGGAGGCAGTGGAAGTGCGACTCTCAAACTGGACGGAAGAAGCTTCCAAGCATAGTGTTCTTCCATTTACCAAAGAGGACCCAAGTGTCTGAGGCTGGTAGCGTTGTTGCTGGAGCGAACTGGCGTCCCCGTGGGCCTGTCGGTTAATTTCCTGCGTCTGACCCTCTAAGGAAACTCTTCCAGAAAGCCTTTGGGACCCGCTTAGCGAGAACAGCTGCGAAGTGGATGCACAGAACATGAACCTAGATGCCAGCCCTGGGTCCCAATCATCCACCTTTCTCTGGAGGTTACGTAGCCCACGGGGGGATTCAAGCAGGGAGTTTGCCTTAGACAACCGACACATGAAACTGGGATGAGGTGGAGGGCCACTCTCCTTGCCCTCACAACTCCGTGGCCCGGAGAAGTTGTGACGCAGCAGAATTCCACACCCTTCCTCTCTACACGTGTGTACCCCAAAGAGGCGCTGGGCAGTGGGTGTTCTCAGGCCAAGAGCAGTCCTTGTTCGGGGCTGCACCTGCTCTGTGGTTCCAAGGTTCTCTGACTCCGCTCCTTTGGGAGCATTTCAGAGCTTGACGCTATCCCCGGGCTGCCAAAGCAAAGAGGCCTAGCGGCCTTTCACACTGAAGGCATGGGCTTCTTTCCCATTCACAAAGTGTATGTTGCCCCTCCCAGGCTGGAGGCCTGTAAGTTGACACCCTCTGCTCTGCCCCCGGGAAAATGCAAGTGGGTGCACTCGATTGGGGCTGCCTGGTGAAACAACGGGCAGCCGCCAGCAGCCTGAGTACCTTTCCTGAAGTGAGATTCCTAGCTAGGTACACTCGGCCTTCGGAGGCTAGATGGGAGCAAACATGTGAAACTTGTGGGGAACGGCTTTGACCAACGGCCCAAATGCTTGTGCTGGGTGCGAGGGTTAGGCAGGAACTTTCCAACACAGGGTTTTTAACCTTACCATAAGCCGTCCCTTTGGGCTGAAGCAGGCGGGAGGTCTGTGTCCCCGTCTGGCAAGCAGGGCCTCAGGTGAGCCAGCCACCTGACTGCCTGCCCTCCATCCTAGCCGGCTGAGAAAAGATGGCAAGGCTGAGGGAACCCGCTTACAACGAAACGTTTCTCTTCCGACTAGGAGACTGTGCTACCAAACGTCAGCAGCGCCTCTCCCTCAGAGTGCTCTTCTGGTGTAGACTAGGGAGAGCTCCCTGGGTCCCCAGCGTATGAACGGCTCTTCGCCCGGTTGGTGTCATCCGAGAAAGAGCCAGAGGGGCTGATCTCAACCAATAGGGCTGCACACCGTGAGTCCTTCGGGTAGGGCAGTCCTGAGCCAACGTGCCGCCTAAGGAATGAAAGCAAAGTTTCCTTGCCACAGGAAAGCACACCGGGGCCTGGTGTTTTCTCTATGAAGTTGACGTGAGCTTGAGGGTGAGGCCTACACTACATTGTGGAAAAGCTCGGGGTTACCGGCTGCCTTTCTCCCTCTCTCTGTCCCATACCCGGGGCTCAGCGTTGGGGGAATGCTGAGTGGGAGAGGCTGCCTCGCTGCCGGACTCAGAAGGCTTCTTCCCTTTAGGGCAATTCCGTTTGTGTCTTACCTCGTGGCGGAGGAAGGAGGGCGCCTTGAGCTAGTCTACCACGGAATAGCGAACGACAGAGGATCTGGAGGAGCTGGTTTCTCGGTGGAAGGAGCCAAAACGCCTGCCTTCCTAAGTTCTCTTTCAGAACTGCCAGACACTCTGCCGTCATGGGCCTAAGAACTGGAAATTGTGACGGCCTGGCAACGCTCGGCATCCTAGGAGGCAGTGGAAGTGCGACTCTCAAACTGGACGGAAGAAGCTTCCAAGCATAGTGTTCTTCCATTTACCAAAGAGGACCCAAGTGTCTGAGGCTGGTAGCGTTGTTGCTGGAGCGAACTGGCGTCCCCGTGGGCCTGTCGGTTAATTTCCTGCGTCTGACCCTCTAAGGAAACTCTTCCAGAAAGCCTTTGGGACCCGCTTAGCGAGAACAGCTGCGAAGTGGATGCACAGAACATGAACCTAGATGCCAGCCCTGGGTCCCAATCATCCACCTTTCTCTGGAGGTTACGTAGCCCACGGGGGGATTCAAGCAGGGAGTTTGCCTTAGACAACCGACACATGAAACTGGGATGAGGTGGAGGGCCACTCTCCTTGCCCTCACAACTCCGTGGCCCGGAGAAGTTGTGACGCAGCAGAATTCCACACCCTTCCTCTCTACACGTGTGTACCCCAAAGAGGCGCTGGGCAGTGGGTGTTCTCAGGCCAAGAGCAGTCCTTGTTCGGGGCTGCACCTGCTCTGTGGTTCCAAGGTTCTCTGACTCCGCTCCTTTGGGAGCATTTCAGAGCTTGACGCTATCCCCGGGCTGCCAAAGCAAAGAGGCCTAGCGGCCTTTCACACTGAAGGCATGGGCTTCTTTCCCATTCACAAAGTGTATGTTGCCCCTCCCAGGCTGGAGGCCTGTAAGTTGACACCCTCTGCTCTGCCCCCGGGAAAATGCAAGTGGGTGCACTCGATTGGGGCTGCCTGGTGAAACAACGGGCAGCCGCCAGCAGCCTGAGTACCTTTCCTGAAGTGAGATTCCTAGCTAGGTACACTCGGCCTTCGGAGGCTAGATGGGAGCAAACATGTGAAACTTGTGGGGAACGGCTTTGACCAACGGCCCAAATGCTTGTGCTGGGTGCGAGGGTTAGGCAGGAACTTTCCAACACAGGGTTTTTAACCTTACCATAAGCCGTCCCTTTGGGCTGAAGCAGGCGGGAGGTCTGTGTCCCCGTCTGGCAAGCAGGGCCTCAGGTGAGCCTGCCACCTGACTGCCTGCCCTCCATCCTAGCCGGCTGAGAAAAGATGGCAAGGCTGAGGGAACCCGCTTACAACGAAACGTTTCTCTTCCGACTAGGAGACTGTGCTACCAAACGTCAGCAGCGCCTCTCCCTCAGAGTGCTCTTCTGGTGTAGACTAGGGAGAGCTCCCTGGGTCCCCAGCGTATGAACGGCTCTTCGCCCGGTTGGTGTCATCCGAGAAAGAGCCAGAGGGGCTGATCTCAACCAATAGGGCTGCACACCGTGAGTCCTTCGGGTAGGGCAGTCCTGAGCCAACGTGCCGCCTAAGGAATGAAAGCAAAGTTTCCTTGCCACAGGAAAGCACACCGGGGCCTGGTGTTTTCTCTATGAAGTTGACGTGAGCTTGAGGGTGAGGCCTACACTACATTGTGGAAAAGCTCGGGGTTACCGGCTGCCTTTCTCCCTCTCTCTGTCCCATACCCGGGGCTCAGCGTTGGGGGAATGCTGAGTGGGAGAGGCTGCCTCGCTGCCGGACTCAGAAGGCTTCTTCCCTTTAGGGCAATTCCGTTTGTGTCTTACCTCGTGGCGGAGGAAGGAGGGCGCCTTGAGCTAGTCTACCACGGAATAGCGAACGACAGAGGATCTGGAGGAGCTGGTTTCTCGGTGGAAGGAGCCAAAACGCCTGCCTTCCTAAGTTCTCTTTCAGAACTGCCAGACACTCTGCCGTCATGGGCCTAAGAACTGGAAATTGTGACGGCCTGGCAACGCTCGGCATCCTAGGAGGCAGTGGAAGTGCGACTCTCAAACTGGACGGAAGAAGCTTCCAAGCATAGTGTTCTTCCATTTACCAAAGAGGACCCAAGTGTCTGAGGCTGGTAGCGTTGTTGCTGGAGCGAACTGGCGTCCCCGTGGGCCTGTCGGTTAATTTCCTGCGTCTGACCCTCTAAGGAAACTCTTCCAGAAAGCCTTTGGGACCCGCTTAGCGAGAACAGCTGCGAAGTGGATGCACAGAACATGAACCTAGATGCCAGCCCTGGGTCCCAATCATCCACCTTTCTCTGGAGGTTACGTAGCCCACGGGGGGATTCAAGCAGGGAGTTTGCCTTAGACAACCGACACATGAAACTGGGATGAGGTGGAGGGCCACTCTCCTTGCCCTCACAACTCCGTGGCCCGGAGAAGTTGTGACGCAGCAGAATTCCACACCCTTCCTCTCTACACGTGTGTACCCCAAAGAGGCGCTGGGCAGTGGGTGTTCTCAGGCCAAGAGCAGTCCTTGTTCGGGGCTGCACCTGCTCTGTGGTTCCAAGGTTCTCTGACTCCGCTCCTTTGGGAGCATTTCAGAGCTTGACGCTATCCCCGGGCTGCCAAAGCAAAGAGGCCTAGCGGCCTTTCACACTGAAGGCATGGGCTTCTTTCCCATTCACAAAGTGTATGTTGCCCCTCCCAGGCTGGAGGCCTGTAAGTTGACACCCTCTGCTCTGCCCCCGGGAAAATGCAAGTGGGTGCACTCGATTGGGGCTGCCTGGTGAAACAACGGGCAGCCGCCAGCAGCCTGAGTACCTTTCCTGAAGTGAGATTCCTAGCTAGGTACACTCGGCCTTCGGAGGCTAGATGGGAGCAAACATGTGAAACGTGGGGAACGGCTTTGACCAACGGCCCAAATGCTTGTGCTGGGTGCGAGGGTTAGGCAGGAACTTTCCAACACAGGGTTTTTAACCTTACCATAAGCCGTCCCTTTGGGCTGAAGCAGGCGGGAGGTCTGTGTCCCCGTCTGGCAAGCAGGGCCACAGGTGAGCCTGCCAC
The DNA here is from genome assembly GCF_028023285.1 of Balaenoptera ricei. Lineage (NCBI taxonomy): Eukaryota > Metazoa > Chordata > Mammalia > Artiodactyla > Balaenopteridae > Balaenoptera > Balaenoptera ricei. The sequence continues at coordinate 5,160 of NW_026777755.1, forward strand.
CTGACTGCCTGCCCTCCATCCTAGCCGGCTGAGAAAAGATGGCAAGGCTGAGGGAACCCGCTTACAACGAAACGTTTCTCTTCCGACTAGGAGACTGTGCTACCAAACGTCAGCAGCGCCTCTCCCTCAGAGTGCTCTTCTGGTGTAGACTAGGGAGAGCTCCCTGGGTCCCCAGCGTATGAACGGCTCTTCGCCCGGTTGGTGTCATCCGAGAAAGAGCCAGAGGGGCTGATCTCAACCAATAGGGCTGCACACCGTGAGTCCTTCGGGTAGGGCAGTCCTGAGCCAACGTGCCGCCTAAGGAATGAAAGCAAAGTTTCCTTGCCACAGGAAAGCACACCGGGGCCTGGTGTTTTCTCTATGAAGTTGACGTGAGCTTGAGGGTGAGGCCTACACTACATTGTGGAAAAGCTCGGGGTTACCGGCTGCCTTTCTCCCTCTCTCTGTCCCATACCCGGGGCTCAGCGTTGGGGGAATGCTGAGTGGGAGAGGCTGCCTCGCTGCCGGACTCAGAAGGCTTCTTCCCTTTAGGGCAATTCCGTTTGTGTCTTACCTCGTGGCGGAGGAAGGAGGGCGCCTTGAGCTAGTCTACCACGGAATAGCGAACGACAGAGGATCTGGAGGAGCTGGTTTCTCGGTGGAAGGAGCCAAAACGCCTGCCTTCCTAAGTTCTCTTTCAGAACTGCCAGACACTCTGCCGTCATGGGCCTAAGAACTGGAAATTGTGACGGCCTGGCAACGCTCGGCATCCTAGGAGGCAGTGGAAGTGCGACTCTCAAACTGGACGGAAGAAGCTTCCAAGCATAGTGTTCTTCCATTTACCAAAGAGGACCCAAGTGTCTGAGGCTGGTAGCGTTGTTGCTGGAGCGAACTGGCGTCCCCGTGGGCCTGTCGGTTAATTTCCTGCGTCTGACCCTCTAAGGAAACTCTTCCAGAAAGCCTTTGGGACCCGCTTAGCGAGAACAGCTGCGAAGTGGATGCACAGAACATGAACCTAGATGCCAGCCCTGGGTCCCAATCATCCACCTTTCTCTGGAGGTTACGTAGCCCACGGGGGGATTCAAGCAGGGAGTTTGCCTTAGACAACCGACACATGAAACTGGGATGAGGTGGAGGGCCACTCTCCTTGCCCTCACAACTCCGTGGCCCGGAGAAGTTGTGACGCAGCAGAATTCCACACCCTTCCTCTCTACACGTGTGTACCCCAAAGAGGCGCTGGGCAGTGGGTGTTCTCAGGCCAAGAGCAGTCCTTGTTCGGGGCTGCACCTGCTCTGTGGTTCCAAGGTTCTCTGACTCCGCTCCTTTGGGAGCATTTCAGAGCTTGACGCTATCCCCGGGCTGCCAAAGCAAAGAGGCCTAGCGGCCTTTCACACTGAAGGCATGGGCTTCTTTCCCATTCACAAAGTGTATGTTGCCCCTCCCAGGCTGGAGGCCTGTAAGTTGACACCCTCTGCTCTGCCCCCGGGAAAATGCAAGTGGGTGCACTCGATTGGGGCTGCCTGGTGAAACAACGGGCAGCCGCCAGCAGCCTGAGTACCTTTCCTGAAGTGAGATTCCTAGCTAGGTACACTCGGCCTTCGGAGGCTAGATGGGAGCAAACATGTGAAACTTGTGGGGAACGGCTTTGACCAACGGCCCAAATGCTTGTGCTGGGTGCGAGGGTTAGGCAGGAACTTTCCAACACAGGGCTTTTAACCTTACCATAAGCCGTCCCTTTGGGCTGAAGCAGGCGGGAGGTCTGTGTCCCCGTCTGGCAAGCAGGGCCTCAGGTGAGCCTGCCACCTGACTGCCTGCCCTCCATCCTAGCCGGCTGAGAAAAGATGGCAAGGCTGAGGGAACCCGCTTACAACGAAACGTTTCTCTTCCGACTAGGAGACTGTGCTACCAAACGTCAGCAGCGCCTCTCCCTCAGAGTGCTCTTCTGGTGTAGACTAGGGAGAGCTCCCTGGGTCCCCAGCGTATGAACGGCTCTTCGCCCGGTTGGTGTCATCCGAGAAAGAGCCAGAGGGGCTGATCTCAACCAATAGGGCTGCACACCGTGAGTCCTTCGGGTAGGGCAGTCCTGAGCCAACGTGCCGCCTAAGGAATGAAAGCAAAGTTTCCTTGCCACAGGAAAGCACACCGGGGCCTGGTGTTTTCTCTATGAAGTTGACGTGAGCTTGAGGGTGAGGCCTACACTACATTGTGGAAAAGCTCGGGGTTACCGGCTGCCTTTCTCCCTCTCTCTGTCCCATACCCGGGGCTCAGCGTTGGGGGAATGCTGAGTGGGAGAGGCTGCCTCGCTGCCGGACTCAGAAGGCTTCTTCCCTTTAGGGCAATTCCGTTTGTGTCTTACCTCGTGGCGGAGGAAGGAGGGCGCCTTGAGCTAGTCTACCACGGAATAGCGAACGACAGAGGATCTGGAGGAGCTGGTTTCTCGGTGGAAGGAGCCAAAACGCCTGCCTTCCTAAGTTCTCTTTCAGAACTGCCAGACACTCTGCCGTCATGGGCCTAAGAACTGGAAATTGTGACGGCCTGGCAACGCTCGGCATCCTAGGAGGCAGTGGAAGTGCGACTCTCAAACTGGACGGAAGAAGCTTCCAAGCATAGTGTTCTTCCATTTACCAAAGAGGACCCAAGTGTCTGAGGCTGGTAGCGTTGTTGCTGGAGCGAACTGGCGTCCCCGTGGGCCTGTCGGTTAATTTCCTGCGTCTGACCCTCTAAGGAAACTCTTCCAGAAAGCCTTTGGGACCCGCTTAGCGAGAACAGCTGCGAAGTGGATGCACAGAACATGAACCTAGATGCCAGCCCTGGGTCCCAATCATCCACCTTTCTCTGGAGGTTACGTAGCCCACGGGGGGATTCAAGCAGGGAGTTTGCCTTAGACAACCGACACATGAAACTGGGATGAGGTGGAGGGCCACTCTCCTTGCCCTCACAACTCCGTGGCCCGGAGAAGTTGTGACGCAGCAGAATTCCACACCCTTCCTCTCTACACGTGTGTACCCCAAAGAGGCGCTGGGCAGTGGGTGTTCTCAGGCCAAGAGCAGTCCTTGTTCGGGGCTGCACCTGCTCTGTGGTTCCAAGGTTCTCTGACTCCGCTCCTTTGGGAGCATTTCAGAGCTTGACGCTATCCCCGGGCTGCCAAAGCAAAGAGGCCTAGCGGCCTTTCACACTGAAGGCATGGGCTTCTTTCCCATTCACAAAGTGTATGTTGCCCCTCCCAGGCTGGAGGCCTGTAAGTTGACACCCTCTGCTCTGCCCCCGGGAAAATGCAAGTGGGTGCACTCGATTGGGGCTGCCTGGTGAAACAACGGGCAGCCGCCAGCAGCCTGAGTACCTTTCCTGAAGTGAGATTCCTAGCTAGGTACACTCGGCCTTCGGAGGCTAGATGGGAGCAAACATGTGAAACTTGTGGGGAACGGCTTTGACCAACGGCCCAAATGCTTGTGCTGGGTGCGAGGGTTAGGCAGGAACTTTCCAACACAGGGCTTTTAACCTTACCATAAGCCGTCCCTTTGGGCTGAAGCAGGCGGGAGGTCTGTGTCCCCGTCTGGCAAGCAGGGCCTCAGGTGAGCCAGCCACCTGACTGCCTGCCCTCCATCCTAGCCGGCTGAGAAAAGATGGCAAGGCTGAGGGAACCCGCTTACAACGAAACGTTTCTCTTCCGACTAGGAGACTGTGCTACCAAACGTCAGCAGCGCCTCTCCCTCAGAGTGCTCTTCTGGTGTAGACTAGGGAGAGCTCCCTGGGTCCCCAGCGTATGAACGGCTCTTCGCCCGGTTGGTGTCATCCGAGAAAGAGCCAGAGGGGCTGATCTCAACCAATAGGGCTGCACACCGTGAGTCCTTCGGGTAGGGCAGTCCTGAGCCAACGTGCCGCCTAAGGAATGAAAGCAAAGTTTCCTTGCCACAGGAAAGCACACCGGGGCCTGGTGTTTTCTCTATGAAGTTGACGTGAGCTTGAGGGTGAGGCCTACACTACATTGTGGAAAAGCTCGGGGTTACCGGCTGCCTTTCTCCCTCTCTCTGTCCCATACCCGGGGCTCAGCGTTGGGGGAATGCTGAGTGGGAGAGGCTGCCTCGCTGCCGGACTCAGAAGGCTTCTTCCCTTTAGGGCAATTCCGTTTGTGTCTTACCTCGTGGCGGAGGAAGGAGGGCGCCTTGAGCTAGTCTACCACGGAATAGCGAACGACAGAGGATCTGGAGGAGCTGGTTTCTCGGTGGAAGGAGCCAAAACGCCTGCCTTCCTAAGTTCTCTTTCAGAACTGCCAGACACTCTGCCGTCATGGGCCTAAGAACTGGAAATTGTGACGGCCTGGCAACGCTCGGCATCCTAGGAGGCAGTGGAAGTGCGACTCTCAAACTGGACGGAAGAAGCTTCCAAGCATAGTGTTCTTCCATTTACCAAAGAGGACCCAAGTGTCTGAGGCTGGTAGCGTTGTTGCTGGAGCGAACTGGCGTCCCCGTGGGCCTGTCGGTTAATTTCCTGCGTCTGACCCTCTAAGGAAACTCTTCCAGAAAGCCTTTGGGACCCGCTTAGCGAGAACAGCTGCGAAGTGGATGCACAGAACATGAACCTAGATGCCAGCCCTGGGTCCCAATCATCCACCTTTCTCTGGAGGTTACGTAGCCCACGGGGGGATTCAAGCAGGGAGTTTGCCTTAGACAACCGACACATGAAACTGGGATGAGGTGGAGGGCCACTCTCCTTGCCCTCACAACTCCGTGGCCCGGAGAAGTTGTGACGCAGCAGAATTCCACACCCTTCCTCTCTACACGTGTGTACCCCAAAGAGGCGCTGGGCAGTGGGTGTTCTCAGGCCAAGAGCAGTCCTTGTTCGGGGCTGCACCTGCTCTGTGGTTCCAAGGTTCTCTGACTCCGCTCCTTTGGGAGCATTTCAGAGCTTGACGCTATCCCCGGGCTGCCAAAGCAAAGAGGCCTAGCGGCCTTTCACACTGAAGGCATGGGCTTCTTTCCCATTCACAAAGTGTATGTTGCCCCTCCCAGGCTGGAGGCCTGTAAGTTGACACCCTCTGCTCTGCCCCCGGGAAAATGCAAGTGGGTGCACTCGATTGGGGCTGCCTGGTGAAACAACGGGCAGCCGCCAGCAGCCTGAGTACCTTTCCTGAAGTGAGATTCCTAGCTAGGTACACTCGGCCTTCGGAGGCTAGATGGGAGCAAACATGTGAAACTTGTGGGGAACGGCTTTGACCAACGGCCCAAATGCTTGTGCTGGGTGCGAGGGTTAGGCAGGAACTTTCCAACACAGGGCTTTTAACCTTACCATAAGCCGTCCCTTTGGGCTGAAGCAGGCGGGAGGTCTGTGTCCCCGTCTGGCAAGCAGGGCCTCAGGTGAGCCAGCCACCTGACTGCCTGCCCTCCATCCTAGCCGGCTGAGAAAAGATGGCAAGGCTGAGGGAACCCGCTTACAACGAAACGTTTCTCTTCCGACTAGGAGACTGTGCTACCAAACGTCAGCAGCGCCTCTCCCTCAGAGTGCTCTTCTGGTGTAGACTAGGGAGAGCTCCCTGGGTCCCCAGCGTATGAACGGCTCTTCGCCCGGTTGGTGTCATCCGAGAAAGAGCCAGAGGGGCTGATCTCAACCAATAGGGCTGCACACCGTGAGTCCTTCGGGTAGGGCAGTCCTGAGCCAACGTGCCGCCTAAGGAATGAAAGCAAAGTTTCCTTGCCACAGGAAAGCACACCGGGGCCTGGTGTTTTCTCTATGAAGTTGACGTGAGCTTGAGGGTGAGGCCTACACTACATTGTGGAAAAGCTCGGGGTTACCGGCTGCCTTTCTCCCTCTCTCTGTCCCATACCCGGGGCTCAGCGTTGGGGGAATGCTGAGTGGGAGAGGCTGCCTCGCTGCCGGACTCAGAAGGCTTCTTCCCTTTAGGGCAATTCCGTTTGTGTCTTACCTCGTGGCGGAGGAAGGAGGGCGCCTTGAGCTAGTCTACCACGGAATAGCGAACGACAGAGGATCTGGAGGAGCTGGTTTCTCGGTGGAAGGAGCCAAAACGCCTGCCTTCCTAAGTTCTCTTTCAGAACTGCCAGACACTCTGCCGTCATGGGCCTAAGAACTGGAAATTGTGACGGCCTGGCAACGCTCGGCATCCTAGGAGGCAGTGGAAGTGCGACTCTCAAACTGGACGGAAGAAGCTTCCAAGCATAGTGTTCTTCCATTTACCAAAGAGGACCCAAGTGTCTGAGGCTGGTAGCGTTGTTGCTGGAGCGAACTGGCGTCCCCGTGGGCCTGTCGGTTAATTTCCTGCGTCTGACCCTCTAAGGAAACTCTTCCAGAAAGCCTTTGGGACCCGCTTAGCGAGAACAGCTGCGAAGTGGATGCACAGAACATGAACCTAGATGCCAGCCCTGGGTCCCAATCATCCACCTTTCTCTGGAGGTTACGTAGCCCACGGGGGGATTCAAGCAGGGAGTTTGCCTTAGACAACCGACACATGAAACTGGGATGAGGTGGAGGGCCACTCTCCTTGCCCTCACAACTCCGTGGCCCGGAGAAGTTGTGACGCAGCAGAATTCCACACCCTTCCTCTCTACACGTGTGTACCCCAAAGAGGCGCTGGGCAGTGGGTGTTCTCAGGCCAAGAGCAGTCCTTGTTCGGGGCTGCACCTGCTCTGTGGTTCCAAGGTTCTCTGACTCCGCTCCTTTGGGAGCATTTCAGAGCTTGACGCTATCCCCGGGCTGCCAAAGCAAAGAGGCCTAGCGGCCTTTCACACTGAAGGCATGGGCTTCTTTCCCATTCACAAAGTGTATGTTGCCCCTCCCAGGCTGGAGGCCTGTAAGTTGACACCCTCTGCTCTGCCCCCGGGAAAATGCAAGTGGGTGCACTCGATTGGGGCTGCCTGGTGAAACAACGGGCAGCCGCCAGCAGCCTGAGTACCTTTCCTGAAGTGAGATTCCTAGCTAGGTACACTCGGCCTTCGGAGGCTAGATGGGAGCAAACATGTGAAACTTGTGGGGAACGGCTTTGACCAACGGCCCAAATGCTTGTGCTGGGTGCGAGGGTTAGGCAGGAACTTTCCAACACAGGGCTTTTAACCTTACCATAAGCCGTCCCTTTGGGCTGAAGCAGGCGGGAGGTCTGTGTCCCCGTCTGGCAAGCAGGGCCTCAGGTGAGCCAGCCACCTGACTGCCTGCCCTCCATCCTAGCCGGCTGAGAAAAGATGGCAAGGCTGAGGGAACCCGCTTACAACGAAACGTTTCTCTTCCGACTAGGAGACTGTGCTACCAAACGTCAGCAGCGCCTCTCCCTCAGAGTGCTCTTCTGGTGTAGACTAGGGAGAGCTCCCTGGGTCCCCAGCGTATGAACGGCTCTTCGCCCGGTTGGTGTCATCCGAGAAAGAGCCAGAGGGGCTGATCTCAACCAATAGGGCTGCACACCGTGAGTCCTTCGGGTAGGGCAGTCCTGAGCCAACGTGCCGCCTAAGGAATGAAAGCAAAGTTTCCTTGCCACAGGAAAGCACACCGGGGCCTGGTGTTTTCTCTATGAAGTTGACGTGAGCTTGAGGGTGAGGCCTACACTACATTGTGGAAAAGCTCGGGGTTACCGGCTGCCTTTCTCCCTCTCTCTGTCCCATACCCGGGGCTCAGCGTTGGGGGAATGCTGAGTGGGAGAGGCTGCCTCGCTGCCGGACTCAGAAGGCTTCTTCCCTTTAGGGCAATTCCGTTTGTGTCTTACCTCGTGGCGGAGGAAGGAGGGCGCCTTGAGCTAGTCTACCACGGAATAGCGAACGACAGAGGATCTGGAGGAGCTGGTTTCTCGGTGGAAGGAGCCAAAACGCCTGCCTTCCTAAGTTCTCTTTCAGAACTGCCAGACACTCTGCCGTCATGGGCCTAAGAACTGGAAATTGTGACGGCCTGGCAACGCTCGGCATCCTAGGAGGCAGTGGAAGTGCGACTCTCAAACTGGACGGAAGAAGCTTCCAAGCATAGTGTTCTTCCATTTACCAAAGAGGACCCAAGTGTCTGAGGCTGGTAGCGTTGTTGCTGGAGCGAACTGGCGTCCCCGTGGGCCTGTCGGTTAATTTCCTGCGTCTGACCCTCTAAGGAAACTCTTCCAGAAAGCCTTTGGGACCCGCTTAGCGAGAACAGCTGCGAAGTGGATGCACAGAACATGAACCTAGATGCCAGCCCTGGGTCCCAATCATCCACCTTTCTCTGGAGGTTACGTAGCCCACGGGGGGATTCAAGCAGGGAGTTTGCCTTAGACAACCGACACATGAAACTGGGATGAGGTGGAGGGCCACTCTCCTTGCCCTCACAACTCCGTGGCCCGGAGAAGTTGTGACGCAGCAGAATTCCACACCCTTCCTCTCTACACGTGTGTACCCCAAAGAGGCGCTGGGCAGTGGGTGTTCTCAGGCCAAGAGCAGTCCTTGTTCGGGGCTGCACCTGCTCTGTGGTTCCAAGGTTCTCTGACTCCGCTCCTTTGGGAGCATTTCAGAGCTTGACGCTATCCCCGGGCTGCCAAAGCAAAGAGGCCTAGCGGCCTTTCACACTGAAGGCATGGGCTTCTTTCCCATTCACAAAGTGTATGTTGCCCCTCCCAGGCTGGAGGCCTGTAAGTTGACACCCTCTGCTCTGCCCCCGGGAAAATGCAAGTGGGTGCACTCGATTGGGGCTGCCTGGTGAAACAACGGGCAGCCGCCAGCAGCCTGAGTACCTTTCCTGAAGTGAGATTCCTAGCTAGGTACACTCGGCCTTCGGAGGCTAGATGGGAGCAAACATGTGAAACTTGTGGGGAACGGCTTTGACCAACGGCCCAAATGCTTGTGCTGGGTGCGAGGGTTAGGCAGGAACTTTCCAACACAGGGCTTTTAACCTTACCATAAGCCGTCCCTTTGGGCTGAAGCAGGCGGGAGGTCTGTGTCCCCGTCTGGCAAGCAGGGCCTCAGGTGAGCCAGCCACCTGACTGCCTGCCCTCCATCCTAGCCGGCTGAGAAAAGATGGCAAGGCTGAGGGAACCCGCTTACAACGAAACGTTTCTCTTCCGACTAGGAGACTGTGCTACCAAACGTCAGCAGCGCCTCTCCCTCAGAGTGCTCTTCTGGTGTAGACTAGGGAGAGCTCCCTGGGTCCCCAGCGTATGAACGGCTCTTCGCCCGGTTGGTGTCATCCGAGAAAGAGCCAGAGGGGCTGATCTCAACCAATAGGGCTGCACACCGTGAGTCCTTCGGGTAGGGCAGTCCTGAGCCAACGTGCCGCCTAAGGAATGAAAGCAAAGTTTCCTTGCCACAGGAAAGCACACCGGGGCCTGGTGTTTTCTCTATGAAGTTGACGTGAGCTTGAGGGTGAGGCCTACACTACATTGTGGAAAAGCTCGGGGTTACCGGCTGCCTTTCTCCCTCTCTCTGTCCCATACCCGGGGCTCAGCGTTGGGGGAATGCTGAGTGGGAGAGGCTGCCTCGCTGCCGGACTCAGAAGGCTTCTTCCCTTTAGGGCAATTCCGTTTGTGTCTTACCTCGTGGCGGAGGAAGGAGGGCGCCTTGAGCTAGTCTACCACGGAATAGCGAACGACAGAGGATCTGGAGGAGCTGGTTTCTCGGTGGAAGGAGCCAAAACGCCTGCCTTCCTAAGTTCTCTTTCAGAACTGCCAGACACTCTGCCGTCATGGGCCTAAGAACTGGAAATTGTGACGGCCTGGCAACGCTCGGCATCCTAGGAGGCAGTGGAAGTGCGACTCTCAAACTGGACGGAAGAAGCTTCCAAGCATAGTGTTCTTCCATTTACCAAAGAGGACCCAAGTGTCTGAGGCTGGTAGCGTTGTTGCTGGAGCGAACTGGCGTCCCCGTGGGCCTGTCGGTTAATTTCCTGCGTCTGACCCTCTAAGGAAACTCTTCCAGAAAGCCTTTGGGACCCGCTTAGCGAGAACAGCTGCGAAGTGGATGCACAGAACATGAACCTAGATGCCAGCCCTGGGTCCCAATCATCCACCTTTCTCTGGAGGTTACGTAGCCCACGGGGGGATTCAAGCAGGGAGTTTGCCTTAGACAACCGACACATGAAACTGGGATGAGGTGGAGGGCCACTCTCCTTGCCCTCACAACTCCGTGGCCCGGAGAAGTTGTGACGCAGCAGAATTCCACACCCTTCCTCTCTACACGTGTGTACCCCAAAGAGGCGCTGGGCAGTGGGTGTTCTCAGGCCAAGAGCAGTCCTTGTTCGGGGCTGCACCTGCTCTGTGGTTCCAAGGTTCTCTGACTCCGCTCCTTTGGGAGCATTTCAGAGCTTGACGCTATCCCCGGGCTGCCAAAGCAAAGAGGCCTAGCGGCCTTTCACACTGAAGGCATGGGCTTCTTTCCCATTCACAAAGTGTATGTTGCCCCTCCCAGGCTGGAGGCCTGTAAGTTGACACCCTCTGCTCTGCCCCCGGGAAAATGCAAGTGGGTGCACTCGATTGGGGCTGCCTGGTGAAACAACGGGCAGCCGCCAGCAGCCTGAGTACCTTTCCTGAAGTGAGATTCCTAGCTAGGTACACTCGGCCTTCGGAGGCTAGATGGGAGCAAACATGTGAAACTTGTGGGGAACGGCTTTGACCAACGGCCCAAATGCTTGTGCTGGGTGCGAGGGTTAGGCAGGAACTTTCCAACACAGGGCTTTTAACCTTACCATAAGCCGTCCCTTTGGGCTGAAGCAGGCGGGAGGTCTGTGTCCCCGTCTGGCAAGCAGGGCCTCAGGTGAGCCAGCCACCTGACTGCCTGCCCTCCATCCTAGCCGGCTGAGAAAAGATGGCAAGGCTGAGGGAACCCGCTTACAACGAAACGTTTCTCTTCCGACTAGGAGACTGTGCTACCAAACGTCAGCAGCGCCTCTCCCTCAGAGTGCTCTTCTGGTGTAGACTAGGGAGAGCTCCCTGGGTCCCCAGCGTATGAACGGCTCTTCGCCCGGTTGGTGTCATCCGAGAAAGAGCCAGAGGGGCTGATCTCAACCAATAGGGCTGCACACCGTGAGTCCTTCGGGTAGGGCAGTCCTGAGCCAACGTGCCGCCTAAGGAATGAAAGCAAAGTTTCCTTGCCACAGGAAAGCACACCGGGGCCTGGTGTTTTCTCTATGAAGTTGACGTGAGCTTGAGGGTGAGGCCTACACTACATTGTGGAAAAGCTCGGGGTTACCGGCTGCCTTTCTCCCTCTCTCTGTCCCATACCCGGGGCTCAGCGTTGGGGGAATGCTGAGTGGGAGAGGCTGCCTCGCTGCCGGACTCAGAAGGCTTCTTCCCTTTAGGGCAATTCCGTTTGTGTCTTACCTCGTGGCGGAGGAAGGAGGGCGCCTTGAGCTAGTCTACCACGGAATAGCGAACGACAGAGGATCTGGAGGAGCTGGTTTCTCGGTGGAAGGAGCCAAAACGCCTGCCTTCCTAAGTTCTCTTTCAGAACTGCCAGACACTCTGCCGTCATGGGCCTAAGAACTGGAAATTGTGACGGCCTGGCAACGCTCGGCATCCTAGGAGGCAGTGGAAGTGCGACTCTCAAACTGGACGGAAGAAGCTTCCAAGCATAGTGTTCTTCCATTTACCAAAGAGGACCCAAGTGTCTGAGGCTGGTAGCGTTGTTGCTGGAGCGAACTGGCGTCCCCGTGGGCCTGTCGGTTAATTTCCTGCGTCTGACCCTCTAAGGAAACTCTTCCAGAAAGCCTTTGGGACCCGCTTAGCGAGAACAGCTGCGAAGTGGATGCACAGAACATGAACCTAGATGCCAGCCCTGGGTCCCAATCATCCACCTTTCTCTGGAGGTTACGTAGCCCACGGGGGGATTCAAGCAGGGAGTTTGCCTTAGACAACCGACACATGAAACTGGGATGAGGTGGAGGGCCACTCTCCTTGCCCTCACAACTCCGTGGCCCGGAGAAGTTGTGACGCAGCAGAATTCCACACCCTTCCTCTCTACACGTGTGTACCCCAAAGAGGCGCTGGGCAGTGGGTGTTCTCAGGCCAAGAGCAGTCCTTGTTCGGGGCTGCACCTGCTCTGTGGTTCCAAGGTTCTCTGACTCCGCTCCTTTGGGAGCATTTCAGAGCTTGACGCTATCCCCGGGCTGCCAAAGCAAAGAGGCCTAGCGGCCTTTCACACTGAAGGCATGGGCTTCTTTCCCATTCACAAAGTGTATGTTGCCCCTCCCAGGCTGGAGGCCTGTAAGTTGACACCCTCTGCTCTGCCCCCGGGAAAATGCAAGTGGGTGCACTCGATTGGGGCTGCCTGGTGAAACAACGGGCAGCCGCCAGCAGCCTGAGTACCTTTCCTGAAGTGAGATTCCTAGCTAGGTACACTCGGCCTTCGGAGGCTAGATGGGAGCAAACATGTGAAACTTGTGGGGAACGGCTTTGACCAACGGCCCAAATGCTTGTGCTGGGTGCGAGGGTTAGGCAGGAACTTTCCAACACAGGGTTTTTAACCTTACCATAAGCCGTCCCTTTGGGCTGAAGCAGGCGGGAGGTCTGTGTCCCCGTCTGGCAAGCAGGGCCTCAGGTGAGCCAGCCACCTGACTGCCTGCCCTCCATCCTAGCCGGCTGAGAAAAGATGGCAAGGCTGAGGGAACCCGCTTACAACGAAACGTTTCTCTTCCGACTAGGAGACTGTGCTACCAAACGTCAGCAGCGCCTCTCCCTCAGAGTGCTCTTCTGGTGTAGACTAGGGAGAGCTCCCTGGGTCCCCAGCGTATGAACGGCTCTTCGCCCGGTTGGTGTCATCCGAGAAAGAGCCAGAGGGGCTGATCTCAACCAATAGGGCTGCACACCGTGAGTCCTTCGGGTAGGGCAGTCCTGAGCCAACGTGCCGCCTAAGGAATGAAAGCAAAGTTTCCTTGCCACAGGAAAGCACACCGGGGCCTGGTGTTTTCTCTATGAAGTTGACGTGAGCTTGAGGGTGAGGCCTACACTACATTGTGGAAAAGCTCGGGGTTACCGGCTGCCTTTCTCCCTCTCTCTGTCCCATACCCGGGGCTCAGCGTTGGGGGAATGCTGAGTGGGAGAGGCTGCCTCGCTGCCGGACTCAGAAGGCTTCTTCCCTTTAGGGCAATTCCGTTTGTGTCTTACCTCGTGGCGGAGGAAGGAGGGCGCCTTGAGCTAGTCTACCACGGAATAGCGAACGACAGAGGATCTGGAGGAGCTGGTTTCTCGGTGGAAGGAGCCAAAACGCCTGCCTTCCTAAGTTCTCTTTCAGAACTGCCAGACACTCTGCCGTCATGGGCCTAAGAACTGGAAATTGTGACGGCCTGGCAACGCTCGGCATCCTAGGAGGCAGTGGAAGTGCGACTCTCAAACTGGACGGAAGAAGCTTCCAAGCATAGTGTTCTTCCATTTACCAAAGAGGACCCAAGTGTCTGAGGCTGGTAGCGTTGTTGCTGGAGCGAACTGGCGTCCCCGTGGGCCTGTCGGTTAATTTCCTGCGTCTGACCCTCTAAGGAAACTCTTCCAGAAAGCCTTTGGGACCCGCTTAGCGAGAACAGCTGCGAAGTGGATGCACAGAACATGAACCTAGATGCCAGCCCTGGGTCCCAATCATCCACCTTTCTCTGGAGGTTACGTAGCCCACGGGGGGATTCAAGCAGGGAGTTTGCCTTAGACAACCGACACATGAAACTGGGATGAGGTGGAGGGCCACTCTCCTTGCCCTCACAACTCCGTGGCCCGGAGAAGTTGTGACGCAGCAGAATTCCACACCCTTCCTCTCTACACGTGTGTACCCCAAAGAGGCGCTGGGCAGTGGGTGTTCTCAGGCCAAGAGCAGTCCTTGTTCGGGGCTGCACCTGCTCTGTGGTTCCAAGGTTCTCTGACTCCGCTCCTTTGGGAGCATTTCAGAGCTTGACGCTATCCCCGGGCTGCCAAAGCAAAGAGGCCTAGCGGCCTTTCACACTGAAGGCATGGGCTTCTTTCCCATTCACAAAGTGTATGTTGCCCCTCCCAGGCTGGAGGCCTGTAAGTTGACACCCTCTGCTCTGCCCCCGGGAAAATGCAAGTGGGTGCACTCGATTGGGGCTGCCTGGTGAAACAACGGGCAGCCGCCAGCAGCCTGAGTACCTTTCCTGAAGTGAGATTCCTAGCTAGGTACACTCGGCCTTCGGAGGCTAGATGGGAGCAAACATGTGAAACTTGTGGGGAACGGCTTTGACCAACGGCCCAAATGCTTGTGCTGGGTGCGAGGGTTAGGCAGGAACTTTCCAACACAGGGTTTTTAACCTTACCATAAGCCGTCCCTTTGGGCTGAAGCAGGCGGGAGGTCTGTGTCCCCGTCTGGCAAGCAGGGCCTCAGGTGAGCCAGCCACCTGACTGCCTGCCCTCCATCCTAGCCGGCTGAGAAAAGATGGCAAGGCTGAGGGAACCCGCTTACAACGAAACGTTTCTCTTCCGACTAGGAGACTGTGCTACCAAACGTCAGCAGCGCCTCTCCCTCAGAGTGCTCTTCTGGTGTAGACTAGGGAGAGCTCCCTGGGTCCCCAGCGTATGAACGGCTCTTCGCCCGGTTGGTGTCATCCGAGAAAGAGCCAGAGGGGCTGATCTCAACCAATAGGGCTGCACACCGTGAGTCCTTCGGGTAGGGCAGTCCTGAGCCAACGTGCCGCCTAAGGAATGAAAGCAAAGTTTCCTTGCCACAGGAAAGCACACCGGGGCCTGGTGTTTTCTCTATGAAGTTGACGTGAGCTTGAGGGTGAGGCCTACACTACATTGTGGAAAAGCTCGGGGTTACCGGCTGCCTTTCTCCCTCTCTCTGTCCCATACCCGGGGCTCAGCGTTGGGGGAATGCTGAGTGGGAGAGGCTGCCTCGCTGCCGGACTCAGAAGGCTTCTTCCCTTTAGGGCAATTCCGTTTGTGTCTTACCTCGTGGCGGAGGAAGGAGGGCGCCTTGAGCTAGTCTACCACGGAATAGCGAACGACAGAGGATCTGGAGGAGCTGGTTTCTCGGTGGAAGGAGCCAAAACGCCTGCCTTCCTAAGTTCTCTTTCAGAACTGCCAGACACTCTGCCGTCATGGGCCTAAGAATTGGAAATTGTGACGGCCTGGCAACGCTCGGCATCCTAGGAGGCAGTGAAGTGCGACTCTCAAACTGGACGGAAGAAGCTTCCAAGCATAGTGTTCTTCCATTTACCAAAGAGGACCCAAGTGTCTGAGGCTGGTAGCGTTGTTGCTGGAGCGAACTGGCGTCCCCGTGGGCCTGTCGGTTAATTTCCTGCGTCTGACCCTCTAAGGAAACTCTTCCAGAAAGCCTTTGGGACCCGCTTAGCGAGAACAGCTGCGAAGTGGATGCACAGAACATGAACCTAGATGCCAGCCCTGGGTCCCAATCATCCACCTTTCTCTGGAGGTTACGTAGCCCACGGGGGGGATTCAAGCAGGGAGTTTGCCTTAGACAACCGACACATGAAACTGGGATGAGGTGGAGGGCCACTCTCCTTGCCCTCACAACTCCGTGGCCCGGAGAAGTTGTGACGCAGCAGAATTCCACACCCTTCCTCTCTACACGTGTGTACCCCAAAGAGGCGCTGGGCAGTGGGTGTTCTCAGGCCAAGAGCAGTCCTTGTTCGGGGCTGCACCTGCTCTGTGGTTCCAAGGTTCTCTGACTCCGCTCCTTTGGGAGCATTTCAGAGCTTGACGCTATCCCCGGGCTGCCAAAGCAAAGAGGCCTAGCGGCCTTTCACACTGAAGGCATGGGCTTCTTTCCCATTCACAAAGTGTATGTTGCCCCTCCCAGGCTGGAGGCCTGTAAGTTGACACCCTCTGCTCTGCCCCCGGGAAAATGCAAGTGGGTGCACTCGATTGGGGCTGCCTGGTGAAACAACGGGCAGCCGCCAGCAGCCTGAGTACCTTTCCTGAAGTGAGATTCCTAGCTAGGTACACTCGGCCTTCGGAGGCTAGATGGGAGCAAACATGTGAAACTTGTGGGGAACGGCTTTGACCAACGGCCCAAATGCTTGTGCTGGGTGCGAGGGTTAGGCAGGAACTTTCCAACACAGGGTTTTTAACCTTACCATAAGCCGTCCCTTTGGGCTGAAGCAGGCGGGAGGTCTGTGTCCCCGTCTGGCAAGCAGGGCCTCAGGTGAGCCAGCCACCTGACTGCCTGCCCTCCATCCTAGCCGGCTGAGAAAAGATGGCAAGGCTGAGGGAACCCGCTTACAACGAAACGTTTCTCTTCCGACTAGGAGACTGTGCTACCAAACGTCAGCAGCGCCTCTCCCTCAGAGTGCTCTTCTGGTGTAGACTAGGGAGAGCTCCCTGGGTCCCCAGCGTATGAACGGCTCTTCGCCCGGTTGGTGTCATCCGAGAAAGAGCCAGAGGGGCTGATCTCAACCAATAGGGCTGCACACCGTGAGTCCTTCGGGTAGGGCAGTCCTGAGCCAACGTGCCGCCTAAGGAATGAAAGCAAAGTTTCCTTGCCACAGGAAAGCACACCGGGGCCTGGTGTTTTCTCTATGAAGTTGACGTGAGCTTGAGGGTGAGGCCTACACTACATTGTGGAAAAGCTCGGGGTTACCGGCTGCCTTTCTCCCTCTCTCTGTCCCATACCCGGGGCTCAGCGTTGGGGGAATGCTGAGTGGGAGAGGCTGCCTCGCTGCCGGACTCAGAAGGCTTCTTCCCTTTAGGGCAATTCCGTTTGTGTCTTACCTCGTGGCGGAGGAAGGAGGGCGCCTTGAGCTAGTCTACCACGGAATAGCGAACGACAGAGGATCTGGAGGAGCTGGTTTCTCGGTGGAAGGAGCCAAAACGCCTGCCTTCCTAAGTTCTCTTTCAGAACTGCCAGACACTCTGCCGTCATGGGCCTAAGAATTGGAAATTGTGACGGCCTGGCAACGCTCGGCATCCTAGGAGGCAGTGGAAGTGCGACTCTCAAACTGGACGGAAGAAGCTTCCAAGCATAGTGTTCTTCCATTTACCAAAGAGGACCCAAGTGTCTGAGGCTGGTAGCGTTGTTGCTGGAGCGAACTGGCGTCCCCGTGGGCCTGTCGGTTAATTTCCTGCGTCTGACCCTCTAAGGAAACTCTTCCAGAAAGCCTTTGGGACCCGCTTAGCGAGAACAGCTGCGAAGTGGATGCACAGAACATGAACCTAGATGCCAGCCCTGGGTCCCAATCATCCACCTTTCTCTGGAGGTTACGTAGCCCACGGGGGGGATTCAAGCAGGGAGTTTGCCTTAGACAACCGACACATGAAACTGGGATGAGGTGGAGGGCCACTCTCCTTGCCCTCACAACTCCGTGGCCCGGAGAAGTTGTGACGCAGCAGAATTCCACACCCTTCCTCTCTACACGTGTGTACCCCAAAGAGGCGCTGGGCAGTGGGTGTTCTCAGGCCAAGAGCAGTCCTTGTTCGGGGCTGCACCTGCTCTGTGGTTCCAAGGTTCTCTGACTCCGCTCCTTTGGGAGCATTTCAGAGCTTGACGCTATCCCCGGGCTGCCAAAGCAAAGAGGCCTAGCGGCCTTTCACACTGAAGGCATGGGCTTCTTTCCCATTCACAAAGTGTATGTTGCCCCTCCCAGGCTGGAGGCCTGTAAGTTGACACCCTCTGCTCTGCCCCCGGGAAAATGCAAGTGGGTGCACTCGATTGGGGCTGCCTGGTGAAACAACGGGCAGCCGCCAGCAGCCTGAGTACCTTTCCTGAAGTGAGATTCCTAGCTAGGTACACTCGGCCTTCGGAGGCTAGATGGGAGCAAACATGTGAAACTTGTGGGGAACGGCTTTGACCAACGGCCCAAATGCTTGTGCTGGGTGCGAGGGTTAGGCAGGAACTTTCCAACACAGGGTTTTTAACCTTACCATAAGCCGTCCCTTTGGGCTGAAGCAGGCGGGAGGTCTGTGTCCCCGTCTGGCAAGCAGGGCCTCAGGTGAGCCTGCCACCTGACTGCCTGCCCTCCATCCTAGCCGGCTGAGAAAAGATGGCAAGGCTGAGGGAACCCGCTTACAACGAAACGTTTCTCTTCCGACTAGGAGACTGTGCTACCAAACGTCAGCAGCGCCTCTCCCTCAGAGTGCTCTTCTGGTGTAGACTAGGGAGAGCTCCCTGGGTCCCCAGCGTATGAACGGCTCTTCGCCCGGTTGGTGTCATCCGAGAAAGAGCCAGAGGGGCTGATCTCAACCAATAGGGCTGCACACCGTGAGTCCTTCGGGTAGGGCAGTCCTGAGCCAACGTGCCGCCTAAGGAATGAAAGCAAAGTTTCCTTGCCACAGGAAAGCACACCGGGGCCTGGTGTTTTCTCTATGAAGTTGACGTGAGCTTGAGGGTGAGGCCTACACTACATTGTGGAAAAGCTCGGGGTTACCGGCTGCCTTTCTCCCTCTCTCTGTCCCATACCCGGGGCTCAGCGTTGGGGGAATGCTGAGTGGGAGAGGCTGCCTCGCTGCCGGACTCAGAAGGCTTCTTCCCTTTAGGGCAATTCCGTTTGTGTCTTACCTCGTGGCGGAGGAAGGAGGGCGCCTTGAGCTAGTCTACCACGGAATAGCGAACGACAGAGGATCTGGAGGAGCTGGTTTCTCGGTGGAAGGAGCCAAAACGCCTGCCTTCCTAAGTTCTCTTTCAGAACTGCCAGACACTCTGCCGTCATGGGCCTAAGAATTGGAAATTGTGACGGCCTGGCAACGCTCGGCATCCTAGGAGGCAGTGGAAGTGCGACTCTCAAACTGGACGGAAGAAGCTTCCAAGCATAGTGTTCTTCCATTTACCAAAGAGGACCCAAGTGTCTGAGGCTGGTAGCGTTGTTGCTGGAGCGAACTGGCGTCCCCGTGGGCCTGTCGGTTAATTTCCTGCGTCTGACCCTCTAAGGAAACTCTTCCAGAAAGCCTTTGGGACCCGCTTAGCGAGAACAGCTGCGAAGTGGATGCACAGAACATGAACCTAGATGCCAGCCCTGGGTCCCAATCATCCACCTTTCTCTGGAGGTTACGTAGCCCACGGGGGGGATTCAAGCAGGGAGTTTGCCTTAGACAACCGACACATGAAACTGGGATGAGGTGGAGGGCCACTCTCCTTGCCCTCACAACTCCGTGGCCCGGAGAAGTTGTGACGCAGCAGAATTCCACACCCTTCCTCTCTACACGTGTGTACCCCAAAGAGGCGCTGGGCAGTGGGTGTTCTCAGGCCAAGAGCAGTCCTTGTTCGGGGCTGCACCTGCTCTGTGGTTCCAAGGTTCTCTGACTCCGCTCCTTTGGGAGCATTTCAGAGCTTGACGCTATCCCCGGGCTGCCAAAGCAAAGAGGCCTAGCGGCCTTTCACACTGAAGGCATGGGCTTCTTTCCCATTCACAAAGTGTATGTTGCCCCTCCCAGGCTGGAGGCCTGTAAGTTGACACCCTCTGCTCTGCCCCCGGGAAAATGCAAGTGGGTGCACTCGATTGGGGCTGCCTGGTGAAACAACGGGCAGCCGCCAGCAGCCTGAGTACCTTTCCTGAAGTGAGATTCCTAGCTAGGTACACTCGGCCTTCGGAGGCTAGATGGGAGCAAACATGTGAAACTTGTGGGGAACGGCTTTGACCAACGGCCCAAATGCTTGTGCTGGGTGCGAGGGTTAGGCAGGAACTTTCCAACACAGGGTTTTTAACCTTACCATAAGCCGTCCCTTTGGGCTGAAGCAGGCGGGAGGTCTGTGTCCCCGTCTGGCAAGCAGGGCCTCAGGTGAGCCTGCCACCTGACTGCCTGCCCTCCATCCTAGCCGGCTGAGAAAAGATGGCAAGGCTGAGGGAACCCGCTTACAACGAAACGTTTCTCTTCCGACTAGGAGACTGTGCTACCAAACGTCAGCAGCGCCTCTCCCTCAGAGTGCTCTTCTGGTGTAGACTAGGGAGAGCTCCCTGGGTCCCCAGCGTATGAACGGCTCTTCGCCCGGTTGGTGTCATCCGAGAAAGAGCCAGAGGGGCTGATCTCAACCAATAGGGCTGCACACCGTGAGTCCTTCGGGTAGGGCAGTCCTGAGCCAACGTGCCGCCTAAGGAATGAAAGCAAAGTTTCCTTGCCACAGGAAAGCACACCGGGGCCTGGTGTTTTCTCTATGAAGTTGACGTGAGCTTGAGGGTGAGGCCTACACTACATTGTGGAAAAGCTCGGGGTTACCGGCTGCCTTTCTCCCTCTCTCTGTCCCATACCCGGGGCTCAGCGTTGGGGGAATGCTGAGTGGGAGAGGCTGCCTCGCTGCCGGACTCAGAAGGCTTCTTCCCTTTAGGGCAATTCCGTTTGTGTCTTACCTCGTGGCGGAGGAAGGAGGGCGCCTTGAGCTAGTCTACCACGGAATAGCGAACGACAGAGGATCTGGAGGAGCTGGTTTCTCGGTGGAAGGAGCCAAAACGCCTGCCTTCCTAAGTTCTCTTTCAGAACTGCCAGACACTCTGCCGTCATGGGCCTAAGAATTGGAAATTGTGACGGCCTGGCAACGCTCGGCATCCTAGGAGGCAGTGGAAGTGCGACTCTCAAACTGGACGGAAGAAGCTTCCAAGCATAGTGTTCTTCCATTTACCAAAGAGGACCCAAGTGTCTGAGGCTGGTAGCGTTGTTGCTGGAGCGAACTGGCGTCCCCGTGGGCCTGTCGGTTAATTTCCTGCGTCTGACCCTCTAAGGAAACTCTTCCAGAAAGCCTTTGGGACCCGCTTAGCGAGAACAGCTGCGAAGTGGATGCACAGAACATGAACCTAGATGCCAGCCCTGGGTCCCAATCATCCACCTTTCTCTGGAGGTTACGTAGCCCACGGGGGGGATTCAAGCAGGGAGTTTGCCTTAGACAACCGACACATGAAACTGGGATGAGGTGGAGGGCCACTCTCCTTGCCCTCACAACTCCGTGGCCCGGAGAAGTTGTGACGCAGCAGAATTCCACACCCTTCCTCTCTACACGTGTGTACCCCAAAGAGGCGCTGGGCAGTGGGTGTTCTCAGGCCAAGAGCAGTCCTTGTTCGGGGCTGCACCTGCTCTGTGGTTCCAAGGTTCTCTGACTCCGCTCCTTTGGGAGCATTTCAGAGCTTGACGCTATCCCCGGGCTGCCAAAGCAAAGAGGCCTAGCGGCCTTTCACACTGAAGGCATGGGCTTCTTTCCCATTCACAAAGTGTATGTTGCCCCTCCCAGGCTGGAGGCCTGTAAGTTGACACCCTCTGCTCTGCCCCCGGGAAAATGCAAGTGGGTGCACTCGATTGGGGCTGCCTGGTGAAACAACGGGCAGCCGCCAGCAGCCTGAGTACCTTTCCTGAAGTGAGATTCCTAGCTAGGTACACTCGGCCTTCGGAGGCTAGATGGGAGCAAACATGTGAAACTTGTGGGGAACGGCTTTGACCAACGGCCCAAATGCTTGTGCTGGGTGCGAGGGTTAGGCAGGAACTTTCCAACACAGGGTTTTTAACCTTACCATAAGCCGTCCCTTTGGGCTGAAGCAGGCGGGAGGTCTGTGTCCCCGTCTGGCAAGCAGGGCCTCAGGTGAGCCAGCCACCTGACTGCCTGCCCTCCATCCTAGCCAGCTGAGAAAAGATGGCAAGGCTGAGGGAACCCGCTTACAACGAAACGTTTCTCTTCCGACTAGGAGACTGTGCTACCAAACGTCAGCAGCGCCTCTCCCTCAGAGTGCTCTTCTGGTGTAGACTAGGGAGAGCTCCCTGGGTCCCCAGCGTATGAACGGCTCTTCGCCCGGTTGGTGTCATCCGAGAAAGAGCCAGAGGGGCTGATCTCAACCAATAGGGCTGCACACCGTGAGTCCTTCGGGTAGGGCAGTCCTGAGCCAACGTGCCGCCTAAGGAATGAAAGCAAAGTTTCCTTGCCACAGGAAAGCACACCGGGGCCTGGTGTTTTCTCTATGAAGTTGACGTGAGCTTGAGGGTGAGGCCTACACTACATTGTGGAAAAGCTCGGGGTTACCGGCTGCCTTTCTCCCTCTCTCTGTCCCATACCCGGGGCTCAGCGTTGGGGGAATGCTGAGTGGGAGAGGCTGCCTCGCTGCCGGACTCAGAAGGCTTCTTCCCTTTAGGGCAATTCCGTTTGTGTCTTACCTCGTGGCGGAGGAAGGAGGGCGCCTTGAGCTAGTCTACCACGGAATAGCGAACGACAGAGGATCTGGAGGAGCTGGTTTCTCGGTGGAAGGAGCCAAAACGCCTGCCTTCCTAAGTTCTCTTTCAGAACTGCCAGACACTCTGCCGTCATGGGCCTAAGAATTGGAAATTGTGACGGCCTGGCAACGCTCGGCATCCTAGGAGGCAGTGGAAGTGCGACTCTCAAACTGGACGGAAGAAGCTTCCAAGCATAGTGTTCTTCCATTTACCAAAGAGGACCCAAGTGTCTGAGGCTGGTAGCGTTGTTGCTGGAGCGAACTGGCGTCCCCGTGGGCCTGTCGGTTAATTTCCTGCGTCTGACCCTCTAAGGAAACTCTTCCAGAAAGCCTTTGGGACCCGCTTAGCGAGAACAGCTGCGAAGTGGATGCACAGAACATGAACCTAGATGCCAGCCCTGGGTCCCAATCATCCACCTTTCTCTGGAGGTTACGTAGCCCACGGGGGGGATTCAAGCAGGGAGTTTGCCTTAGACAACCGACACATGAAACTGGGATGAGGTGGAGGGCCACTCTCCTTGCCCTCACAACTCCGTGGCCCGGAGAAGTTGTGACGCAGCAGAATTCCACACCCTTCCTCTCTACACGTGTGTACCCCAAAGAGGCGCTGGGCAGTGGGTGTTCTCAGGCCAAGAGCAGTCCTTGTTCGGGGCTGCACCTGCTCTGTGGTTCCAAGGTTCTCTGACTCCGCTCCTTTGGGAGCATTTCAGAGCTTGACGCTATCCCCGGGCTGCCAAAGCAAAGAGGCCTAGCGGCCTTTCACACTGAAGGCATGGGCTTCTTTCCCATTCACAAAGTGTATGTTGCCCCTCCCAGGCTGGAGGCCTGTAAGTTGACACCCTCTGCTCTGCCCCCGGGAAAATGCAAGTGGGTGCACTCGATTGGGGCTGCCTGGTGAAACAACGGGCAGCCGCCAGCAGCCTGAGTACCTTTCCTGAAGTGAGATTCCTAGCTAGGTACACTCGGCCTTCGGAGGCTAGATGGGAGCAAACATGTGAAACTTGTGGGGAACGGCTTTGACCAACGGCCCAAATGCTTGTGCTGGGTGCGAGGGTTAGGCAGGAACTTTCCAACACAGGGTTTTTAACCTTACCATAAGCCGTCCCTTTGGGCTGAAGCAGGCGGGAGGTCTGTGTCCCCGTCTGGCAAGCAGGGCCTCAGGTGAGCCTGCCACCTGACTGCCTGCCCTCCATCCTAGCCAGCTGAGAAAAGATGGCAAGGCTGAGGGAACCCGCTTACAACGAAACGTTTCTCTTCCGACTAGGAGACTGTGCTACCAAACGTCAGCAGCGCCTCTCCCTCAGAGTGCTCTTCTGGTGTAGACTAGGGAGAGCTCCCTGGGTCCCCAGCGTATGAACGGCTCTTCGCCCGGTTGGTGTCATCCGAGAAAGAGCCAGAGGGGCTGATCTCAACCAATAGGGCTGCACACCGTGAGTCCTTCGGGTAGGGCAGTCCTGAGCCAACGTGCCGCCTAAGGAATGAAAGCAAAGTTTCCTTGCCACAGGAAAGCACACCGGGGCCTGGTGTTTTCTCTATGAAGTTGACGTGAGCTTGAGGGTGAGGCCTACACTACATTGTGGAAAAGCTCGGGGTTACCGGCTGCCTTTCTCCCTCTCTCTGTCCCATACCCGGGGCTCAGCGTTGGGGGAATGCTGAGTGGGAGAGGCTGCCTCGCTGCCGGACTCAGAAGGCTTCTTCCCTTTAGGGCAATTCCGTTTGTGTCTTACCTCGTGGCGGAGGAAGGAGGGCGCCTTGAGCTAGTCTACCACGGAATAGCGAACGACAGAGGATCTGGAGGAGCTGGTTTCTCGGTGGAAGGAGCCAAAACGCCTGCCTTCCTAAGTTCTCTTTCAGAACTGCCAGACACTCTGCCGTCATGGGCCTAAGAATTGGAAATTGTGACGGCCTGGCAACGCTCGGCATCCTAGGAGGCAGTGGAAGTGCGACTCTCAAACTGGACGGAAGAAGCTTCCAAGCATAGTGTTCTTCCATTTACCAAAGAGGACCCAAGTGTCTGAGGCTGGTAGCGTTGTTGCTGGAGCGAACTGGCGTCCCCGTGGGCCTGTCGGTTAATTTCCTGCGTCTGACCCTCTAAGGAAACTCTTCCAGAAAGCCTTTGGGACCCGCTTAGCGAGAACAGCTGCGAAGTGGATGCACAGAACATGAACCTAGATGCCAGCCCTGGGTCCCAATCATCCACCTTTCTCTGGAGGTTACGTAGCCCACGGGGGGGATTCAAGCAGGGAGTTTGCCTTAGACAACCGACACATGAAACTGGGATGAGGTGGAGGGCCACTCTCCTTGCCCTCACAACTCCGTGGCCCGGAGAAGTTGTGACGCAGCAGAATTCCACACCCTTCCTCTCTACACGTGTGTACCCCAAAGAGGCGCTGGGCAGTGGGTGTTCTCAGGCCAAGAGCAGTCCTTGTTCGGGGCTGCACCTGCTCTGTGGTTCCAAGGTTCTCTGACTCCGCTCCTTTGGGAGCATTTCAGAGCTTGACGCTATCCCCGGGCTGCCAAAGCAAAGAGGCCTAGCGGCCTTTCACACTGAAGGCATGGGCTTCTTTCCCATTCACAAAGTGTATGTTGCCCCTCCCAGGCTGGAGGCCTGTAAGTTGACACCCTCTGCTCTGCCCCCGGGAAAATGCAAGTGGGTGCACTCGATTGGGGCTGCCTGGTGAAACAACGGGCAGCCGCCAGCAGCCTGAGTACCTTTCCTGAAGTGAGATTCCTAGCTAGGTACACTCGGCCTTCGGAGGCTAGATGGGAGCAAACATGTGAAACTTGTGGGGAACGGCTTTGACCAACGGCCCAAATGCTTGTGCTGGGTGCGAGGGTTAGGCAGGAACTTTCCAACACAGGGTTTTTAACCTTACCATAAGCCGTCCCTTTGGGCTGAAGCAGGCGGGAGGTCTGTGTCCCCGTCTGGCAAGCAGGGCCTCAGGTGAGCCTGCCACCTGACTGCCTGCCCTCCATCCTAGCCAGCTGAGAAAAGATGGCAAGGCTGAGGGAACCCGCTTACAACGAAACGTTTCTCTTCCGACTAGGAGACTGTGCTACCAAACGTCAGCAGCGCCTCTCCCTCAGAGTGCTCTTCTGGTGTAGACTAGGGAGAGCTCCCTGGGTCCCCAGCGTATGAACGGCTCTTCGCCCGGTTGGTGTCATCCGAGAAAGAGCCAGAGGGGCTGATCTCAACCAATAGGGCTGCACACCGTGAGTCCTTCGGGTAGGGCAGTCCTGAGCCAACGTGCCGCCTAAGGAATGAAAGCAAAGTTTCCTTGCCACAGGAAAGCACACCGGGGCCTGGTGTTTTCTCTATGAAGTTGACGTGAGCTTGAGGGTGAGGCCTACACTACATTGTGGAAAAGCTCGGGGTTACCGGCTGCCTTTCTCCCTCTCTCTGTCCCATACCCGGGGCTCAGCGTTGGGGGAATGCTGAGTGGGAGAGGCTGCCTCGCTGCCGGACTCAGAAGGCTTCTTCCCTTTAGGGCAATTCCGTTTGTGTCTTACCTCGTGGCGGAGGAAGGAGGGCGCCTTGAGCTAGTCTACCACGGAATAGCGAACGACAGAGGATCTGGAGGAGCTGGTTTCTCGGTGGAAGGAGCCAAAACGCCTGCCTTCCTAAGTTCTCTTTCAGAACTGCCAGACACTCTGCCGTCATGGGCCTAAGAATTGGAAATTGTGACGGCCTGGCAACGCTCGGCATCCTAGGAGGCAGTGGAAGTGCGACTCTCAAACTGGACGGAAGAAGCTTCCAAGCATAGTGTTCTTCCATTTACCAAAGAGGACCCAAGTGTCTGAGGCTGGTAGCGTTGTTGCTGGAGCGAACTGGCGTCCCCGTGGGCCTGTCGGTTAATTTCCTGCGTCTGACCCTCTAAGGAAACTCTTCCAGAAAGCCTTTGGGACCCGCTTAGCGAGAACAGCTGCGAAGTGGATGCACAGAACATGAACCTAGATGCCAGCCCTGGGTCCCAATCATCCACCTTTCTCTGGAGGTTACGTAGCCCACGGGGGGGATTCAAGCAGGGAGTTTGCCTTAGACAACCGACACATGAAACTGGGATGAGGTGGAGGGCCACTCTCCTTGCCCTCACAACTCCGTGGCCCGGAGAAGTTGTGACGCAGCAGAATTCCACACCCTTCCTCTCTACACGTGTGTACCCCAAAGAGGCGCTGGGCAGTGGGTGTTCTCAGGCCAAGAGCAGTCCTTGTTCGGGGCTGCACCTGCTCTGTGGTTCCAAGGTTCTCTGACTCCGCTCCTTTGGGAGCATTTCAGAGCTTGACGCTATCCCCGGGCTGCCAAAGCAAAGAGGCCTAGCGGCCTTTCACACTGAAGGCATGGGCTTCTTTCCCATTCACAAAGTGTATGTTGCCCCTCCCAGGCTGGAGGCCTGTAAGTTGACACCCTCTGCTCTGCCCCCGGGAAAATGCAAGTGGGTGCACTCGATTGGGGCTGCCTGGTGAAACAACGGGCAGCCGCCAGCAGCCTGAGTACCTTTCCTGAAGTGAGATTCCTAGCTAGGTACACTCGGCCTTCGGAGGCTAGATGGGAGCAAACATGTGAAACTTGTGGGGAACGGCTTTGACCAACGGCCCAAATGCTTGTGCTGGGTGCGAGGGTTAGGCAGGAACTTTCCAACACAGGGTTTTTAACCTTACCATAAGCCGTCCCTTTGGGCTGAAGCAGGCGGGAGGTCTGTGTCCCCGTCTGGCAAGCAGGGCCTCAGGTGAGCCAGCCACCTGACTGCCTGCCCTCCATCCTAGCCAGCTGAGAAAAGATGGCAAGGCTGAGGGAACCCGCTTACAACGAAACGTTTCTCTTCCGACTAGGAGACTGTGCTACCAAACGTCAGCAGCGCCTCTCCCTCAGAGTGCTCTTCTGGTGTAGACTAGGGAGAGCTCCCTGGGTCCCCAGCGTATGAACGGCTCTTCGCCCGGTTGGTGTCATCCGAGAAAGAGCCAGAGGGGCTGATCTCAACCAATAGGGCTGCACACCGTGAGTCCTTCGGGTAGGGCAGTCCTGAGCCAACGTGCCGCCTAAGGAATGAAAGCAAAGTTTCCTTGCCACAGGAAAGCACACCGGGGCCTGGTGTTTTCTCTATGAAGTTGACGTGAGCTTGAGGGTGAGGCCTACACTACATTGTGGAAAAGCTCGGGGTTACCGGCTGCCTTTCTCCCTCTCTCTGTCCCATACCCGGGGCTCAGCGTTGGGGGAATGCTGAGTGGGAGAGGCTGCCTCGCTGCCGGACTCAGAAGGCTTCTTCCCTTTAGGGCAATTCCGTTTGTGTCTTACCTCGTGGCGGAGGAAGGAGGGCGCCTTGAGCTAGTCTACCACGGAATAGCGAACGACAGAGGATCTGGAGGAGCTGGTTTCTCGGTGGAAGGAGCCAAAACGCCTGCCTTCCTAAGTTCTCTTTCAGAACTGCCAGACACTCTGCCGTCATGGGCCTAAGAATTGGAAATTGTGACGGCCTGGCAACGCTCGGCATCCTAGGAGGCAGTGGAAGTGCGACTCTCAAACTGGACGGAAGAAGCTTCCAAGCATAGTGTTCTTCCATTTACCAAAGAGGACCCAAGTGTCTGAGGCTGGTAGCGTTGTTGCTGGAGCGAACTGGCGTCCCCGTGGGCCTGTCGGTTAATTTCCTGCGTCTGACCCTCTAAGGAAACTCTTCCAGAAAGCCTTTGGGACCCGCTTAGCGAGAACAGCTGCGAAGTGGATGCACAGAACATGAACCTAGATGCCAGCCCTGGGTCCCAATCATCCACCTTTCTCTGGAGGTTACGTAGCCCACGGGGGGGATTCAAGCAGGGAGTTTGCCTTAGACAACCGACACATGAAACTGGGATGAGGTGGAGGGCCACTCTCCTTGCCCTCACAACTCCGTGGCCCGGAGAAGTTGTGACGCAGCAGAATTCCACACCCTTCCTCTCTACACGTGTGTACCCCAAAGAGGCGCTGGGCAGTGGGTGTTCTCAGGCCAAGAGCAGTCCTTGTTCGGGGCTGCACCTGCTCTGTGGTTCCAAGGTTCTCTGACTCCGCTCCTTTGGGAGCATTTCAGAGCTTGACGCTATCCCCGGGCTGCCAAAGCAAAGAGGCCTAGCGGCCTTTCACACTGAAGGCATGGGCTTCTTTCCCATTCACAAAGTGTATGTTGCCCCTCCCAGGCTGGAGGCCTGTAAGTTGACACCCTCTGCTCTGCCCCCGGGAAAATGCAAGTGGGTGCACTCGATTGGGGCTGCCTGGTGAAACAACGGGCAGCCGCCAGCAGCCTGAGTACCTTTCCTGAAGTGAGATTCCTAGCTAGGTACACTCGGCCTTCGGAGGCTAGATGGGAGCAAACATGTGAAACTTGTGGGGAACGGCTTTGACCAACGGCCCAAATGCTTGTGCTGGGTGCGAGGGTTAGGCAGGAACTTTCCAACACAGGGTTTTTAACCTTACCATAAGCCGTCCCTTTGGGCTGAAGCAGGCGGGAGGTCTGTGTCCCCGTCTGGCAAGCAGGGCCTCAGGTGAGCCTGCCACCTGACTGCCTGCCCTCCATCCTAGCCGGCTGAGAAAAGATGGCAAGGCTGAGGGAACCCGCTTACAACGAAACGTTTCTCTTCCGACTAGGAGACTGTGCTACCAAACGTCAGCAGCGCCTCTCCCTCAGAGTGCTCTTCTGGTGTAGACTAGGGAGAGCTCCCTGGGTCCCCAGCGTATGAACGGCTCTTCGCCCGGTTGGTGTCATCCGAGAAAGAGCCAGAGGGGCTGATCTCAACCAATAGGGCTGCACACCGTGAGTCCTTCGGGTAGGGCAGTCCTGAGCCAACGTGCCGCCTAAGGAATGAAAGCAAAGTTTCCTTGCCACAGGAAAGCACACCGGGGCCTGGTGTTTTCTCTATGAAGTTGACGTGAGCTTGAGGGTGAGGCCTACACTACATTGTGGAAAAGCTCGGGGTTACCGGCTGCCTTTCTCCCTCTCTCTGTCCCATACCCGGGGCTCAGCGTTGGGGGAATGCTGAGTGGGAGAGGCTGCCTCGCTGCCGGACTCAGAAGGCTTCTTCCCTTTAGGGCAATTCCGTTTGTGTCTTACCTCGTGGCGGAGGAAGGAGGGCGCCTTGAGCTAGTCTACCACGGAATAGCGAACGACAGAGGATCTGGAGGAGCTGGTTTCTCGGTGGAAGGAGCCAAAACGCCTGCCTTCCTAAGTTCTCTTTCAGAACTGCCAGACACTCTGCCGTCATGGGCCTAAGAATTGGAAATTGTGACGGCCTGGCAACGCTCGGCATCCTAGGAGGCAGTGGAAGTGCGACTCTCAAACTGGACGGAAGAAGCTTCCAAGCATAGTGTTCTTCCATTTACCAAAGAGGACCCAAGTGTCTGAGGCTGGTAGCGTTGTTGCTGGAGCGAACTGGCGTCCCCGTGGGCCTGTCGGTTAATTTCCTGCGTCTGACCCTCTAAGGAAACTCTTCCAGAAAGCCTTTGGGACCCGCTTAGCGAGAACAGCTGCGAAGTGGATGCACAGAACATGAACCTAGATGCCAGCCCTGGGTCCCAATCATCCACCTTTCTCTGGAGGTTACGTAGCCCACGGGGGGGATTCAAGCAGGGAGTTTGCCTTAGACAACCGACACATGAAACTGGGATGAGGTGGAGGGCCACTCTCCTTGCCCTCACAACTCCGTGGCCCGGAGAAGTTGTGACGCAGCAGAATTCCACACCCTTCCTCTCTACACGTGTGTACCCCAAAGAGGCGCTGGGCAGTGGGTGTTCTCAGGCCAAGAGCAGTCCTTGTTCGGGGCTGCACCTGCTCTGTGGTTCCAAGGTTCTCTGACTCCGCTCCTTTGGGAGCATTTCAGAGCTTGACGCTATCCCCGGGCTGCCAAAGCAAAGAGGCCTAGCGGCCTTTCACACTGAAGGCATGGGCTTCTTTCCCATTCACAAAGTGTATGTTGCCCCTCCCAGGCTGGAGGCCTGTAAGTTGACACCCTCTGCTCTGCCCCCGGGAAAATGCAAGTGGGTGCACTCGATTGGGGCTGCCTGGTGAAACAACGGGCAGCCGCCAGCAGCCTGAGTACCTTTCCTGAAGTGAGATTCCTAGCTAGGTACACTCGGCCTTCGGAGGCTAGATGGGAGCAAACATGTGAAACTTGTGGGGAACGGCTTTGACCAACGGCCCAAATGCTTGTGCTGGGTGCGAGGGTTAGGCAGGAACTTTCCAACACAGGGTTTTTAACCTTACCATAAGCCGTCCCTTTGGGCTGAAGCAGGCGGGAGGTCTGTGTCCCCGTCTGGCAAGCAGGGCCTCAGGTGAGCCTGCCACCTGACTGCCTGCCCTCCATCCTAGCCGGCTGAGAAAAGATGGCAAGGCTGAGGGAACCCGCTTACAACGAAACGTTTCTCTTCCGACTAGGAGACTGTGCTACCAAACGTCAGCAGCGCCTCTCCCTCAGAGTGCTCTTCTGGTGTAGACTAGGGAGAGCTCCCTGGGTCCCCAGCGTATGAACGGCTCTTCGCCCGGTTGGTGTCATCCGAGAAAGAGCCAGAGGGGCTGATCTCAACCAATAGGGCTGCACACCGTGAGTCCTTCGGGTAGGGCAGTCCTGAGCCAACGTGCCGCCTAAGGAATGAAAGCAAAGTTTCCTTGCCACAGGAAAGCACACCGGGGCCTGGTGTTTTCTCTATGAAGTTGACGTGAGCTTGAGGGTGAGGCCTACACTACATTGTGGAAAAGCTCGGGGTTACCGGCTGCCTTTCTCCCTCTCTCTGTCCCATACCCGGGGCTCAGCGTTGGGGGAATGCTGAGTGGGAGAGGCTGCCTCGCTGCCGGACTCAGAAGGCTTCTTCCCTTTAGGGCAATTCCGTTTGTGTCTTACCTCGTGGCGGAGGAAGGAGGGCGCCTTGAGCTAGTCTACCACGGAATAGCGAACGACAGAGGATCTGGAGGAGCTGGTTTCTCGGTGGAAGGAGCCAAAACGCCTGCCTTCCTAAGTTCTCTTTCAGAACTGCCAGACACTCTGCCGTCATGGGCCTAAGAATTGGAAATTGTGACGGCCTGGCAACGCTCGGCATCCTAGGAGGCAGTGGAAGTGCGACTCTCAAACTGGACGGAAGAAGCTTCCAAGCATAGTGTTCTTCCATTTACCAAAGAGGACCCAAGTGTCTGAGGCTGGTAGCGTTGTTGCTGGAGCGAACTGGCGTCCCCGTGGGCCTGTCGGTTAATTTCCTGCGTCTGACCCTCTAAGGAAACTCTTCCAGAAAGCCTTTGGGACCCGCTTAGCGAGAACAGCTGCGAAGTGGATGCACAGAACATGAACCTAGATGCCAGCCCTGGGTCCCAATCATCCACCTTTCTCTGGAGGTTACGTAGCCCACGGGGGGGATTCAAGCAGGGAGTTTGCCTTAGACAACCGACACATGAAACTGGGATGAGGTGGAGGGCCACTCTCCTTGCCCTCACAACTCCGTGGCCCGGAGAAGTTGTGACGCAGCAGAATTCCACACCCTTCCTCTCTACACGTGTGTACCCCAAAGAGGCGCTGGGCAGTGGGTGTTCTCAGGCCAAGAGCAGTCCTTGTTCGGGGCTGCACCTGCTCTGTGGTTCCAAGGTTCTCTGACTCCGCTCCTTTGGGAGCATTTCAGAGCTTGACGCTATCCCCGGGCTGCCAAAGCAAAGAGGCCTAGCGGCCTTTCACACTGAAGGCATGGGCTTCTTTCCCATTCACAAAGTGTATGTTGCCCCTCCCAGGCTGGAGGCCTGTAAGTTGACACCCTCTGCTCTGCCCCCGGGAAAATGCAAGTGGGTGCACTCGATTGGGGCTGCCTGGTGAAACAACGGGCAGCCGCCAGCAGCCTGAGTACCTTTCCTGAAGTGAGATTCCTAGCTAGGTACACTCGGCCTTCGGAGGCTAGATGGGAGCAAACATGTGAAACTTGTGGGGAACGGCTTTGACCAACGGCCCAAATGCTTGTGCTGGGTGCGAGGGTTAGGCAGGAACTTTCCAACACAGGGTTTTTAACCTTACCATAAGCCGTCCCTTTGGGCTGAAGCAGGCGGGAGGTCTGTGTCCCCGTCTGGCAAGCAGGGCCTCAGGTGAGCCTGCCACCTGACTGCCTGCCCTCCATCCTAGCCAGCTGAGAAAAGATGGCAAGGCTGAGGGAACCCGCTTACAACGAAACGTTTCTCTTCCGACTAGGAGACTGTGCTACCAAACGTCAGCAGCGCCTCTCCCTCAGAGTGCTCTTCTGGTGTAGACTAGGGAGAGCTCCCTGGGTCCCCAGCGTATGAACGGCTCTTCGCCCGGTTGGTGTCATCCGAGAAAGAGCCAGAGGGGCTGATCTCAACCAATAGGGCTGCACACCGTGAGTCCTTCGGGTAGGGCAGTCCTGAGCCAACGTGCCGCCTAAGGAATGAAAGCAAAGTTTCCTTGCCACAGGAAAGCACACCGGGGCCTGGTGTTTTCTCTATGAAGTTGACGTGAGCTTGAGGGTGAGGCCTACACTACATTGTGGAAAAGCTCGGGGTTACCGGCTGCCTTTCTCCCTCTCTCTGTCCCATACCCGGGGCTCAGCGTTGGGGGAATGCTGAGTGGGAGAGGCTGCCTCGCTGCCGGACTCAGAAGGCTTCTTCCCTTTAGGGCAATTCCGTTTGTGTCTTACCTCGTGGCGGAGGAAGGAGGGCGCCTTGAGCTAGTCTACCACGGAATAGCGAACGACAGAGGATCTGGAGGAGCTGGTTTCTCGGTGGAAGGAGCCAAAACGCCTGCCTTCCTAAGTTCTCTTTCAGAACTGCCAGACACTCTGCCGTCATGGGCCTAAGAATTGGAAATTGTGACGGCCTGGCAACGCTCGGCATCCTAGGAGGCAGTGGAAGTGCGACTCTCAAACTGGACGGAAGAAGCTTCCAAGCATAGTGTTCTTCCATTTACCAAAGAGGACCCAAGTGTCTGAGGCTGGTAGCGTTGTTGCTGGAGCGAACTGGCGTCCCCGTGGGCCTGTCGGTTAATTTCCTGCGTCTGACCCTCTAAGGAAACTCTTCCAGAAAGCCTTTGGGACCCGCTTAGCGAGAACAGCTGCGAAGTGGATGCACAGAACATGAACCTAGATGCCAGCCCTGGGTCCCAATCATCCACCTTTCTCTGGAGGTTACGTAGCCCACGGGGGGGATTCAAGCAGGGAGTTTGCCTTAGACAACCGACACATGAAACTGGGATGAGGTGGAGGGCCACTCTCCTTGCCCTCACAACTCCGTGGCCCGGAGAAGTTGTGACGCAGCAGAATTCCACACCCTTCCTCTCTACACGTGTGTACCCCAAAGAGGCGCTGGGCAGTGGGTGTTCTCAGGCCAAGAGCAGTCCTTGTTCGGGGCTGCACCTGCTCTGTGGTTCCAAGGTTCTCTGACTCCGCTCCTTTGGGAGCATTTCAGAGCTTGACGCTATCCCCGGGCTGCCAAAGCAAAGAGGCCTAGCGGCCTTTCACACTGAAGGCATGGGCTTCTTTCCCATTCACAAAGTGTATGTTGCCCCTCCCAGGCTGGAGGCCTGTAAGTTGACACCCTCTGCTCTGCCCCCGGGAAAATGCAAGTGGGTGCACTCGATTGGGGCTGCCTGGTGAAACAACGGGCAGCCGCCAGCAGCCTGAGTACCTTTCCTGAAGTGAGATTCCTAGCTAGGTACACTCGGCCTTCGGAGGCTAGATGGGAGCAAACATGTGAAACTTGTGGGGAACGGCTTTGACCAACGGCCCAAATGCTTGTGCTGGGTGCGAGGGTTAGGCAGGAACTTTCCAACACAGGGTTTTTAACCTTACCATAAGCCGTCCCTTTGGGCTGAAGCAGGCGGGAGGTCTGTGTCCCCGTCTGGCAAGCAGGGCCTCAGGTGAGCCAGCCACCTGACTGCCTGCCCTCCATCCTAGCCAGCTGAGAAAAGATGGCAAGGCTGAGGGAACCCGCTTACAACGAAACGTTTCTCTTCCGACTAGGAGACTGTGCTACCAAACGTCAGCAGCGCCTCTCCCTCAGAGTGCTCTTCTGGTGTAGACTAGGGAGAGCTCCCTGGGTCCCCAGCGTATGAACGGCTCTTCGCCCGGTTGGTGTCATCCGAGAAAGAGCCAGAGGGGCTGATCTCAACCAATAGGGCTGCACACCGTGAGTCCTTCGGGTAGGGCAGTCCTGAGCCAACGTGCCGCCTAAGGAATGAAAGCAAAGTTTCCTTGCCACAGGAAAGCACACCGGGGCCTGGTGTTTTCTCTATGAAGTTGACGTGAGCTTGAGGGTGAGGCCTACACTACATTGTGGAAAAGCTCGGGGTTACCGGCTGCCTTTCTCCCTCTCTCTGTCCCATACCCGGGGCTCAGCGTTGGGGGAATGCTGAGTGGGAGAGGCTGCCTCGCTGCCGGACTCAGAAGGCTTCTTCCCTTTAGGGCAATTCCGTTTGTGTCTTACCTCGTGGCGGAGGAAGGAGGGCGCCTTGAGCTAGTCTACCACGGAATAGCGAACGACAGAGGATCTGGAGGAGCTGGTTTCTCGGTGGAAGGAGCCAAAACGCCTGCCTTCCTAAGTTCTCTTTCAGAACTGCCAGACACTCTGCCGTCATGGGCCTAAGAATTGGAAATTGTGACGGCCTGGCAACGCTCGGCATCCTAGGAGGCAGTGGAAGTGCGACTCTCAAACTGGACGGAAGAAGCTTCCAAGCATAGTGTTCTTCCATTTACCAAAGAGGACCCAAGTGTCTGAGGCTGGTAGCGTTGTTGCTGGAGCGAACTGGCGTCCCCGTGGGCCTGTCGGTTAATTTCCTGCGTCTGACCCTCTAAGGAAACTCTTCCAGAAAGCCTTTGGGACCCGCTTAGCGAGAACAGCTGCGAAGTGGATGCACAGAACATGAACCTAGATGCCAGCCCTGGGTCCCAATCATCCACCTTTCTCTGGAGGTTACGTAGCCCACGGGGGGGATTCAAGCAGGGAGTTTGCCTTAGACAACCGACACATGAAACTGGGATGAGGTGGAGGGCCACTCTCCTTGCCCTCACAACTCCGTGGCCCGGAGAAGTTGTGACGCAGCAGAATTCCACACCCTTCCTCTCTACACGTGTGTACCCCAAAGAGGCGCTGGGCAGTGGGTGTTCTCAGGCCAAGAGCAGTCCTTGTTCGGGGCTGCACCTGCTCTGTGGTTCCAAGGTTCTCTGACTCCGCTCCTTTGGGAGCATTTCAGAGCTTGACGCTATCCCCGGGCTGCCAAAGCAAAGAGGCCTAGCGGCCTTTCACACTGAAGGCATGGGCTTCTTTCCCATTCACAAAGTGTATGTTGCCCCTCCCAGGCTGGAGGCCTGTAAGTTGACACCCTCTGCTCTGCCCCCGGGAAAATGCAAGTGGGTGCACTCGATTGGGGCTGCCTGGTGAAACAACGGGCAGCCGCCAGCAGCCTGAGTACCTTTCCTGAAGTGAGATTCCTAGCTAGGTACACTCGGCCTTCGGAGGCTAGATGGGAGCAAACATGTGAAACTTGTGGGGAACGGCTTTGACCAACGGCCCAAATGCTTGTGCTGGGTGCGAGGGTTAGGCAGGAACTTTCCAACACAGGGTTTTTAACCTTACCATAAGCCGTCCCTTTGGGCTGAAGCAGGCGGGAGGTCTGTGTCCCCGTCTGGCAAGCAGGGCCTCAGGTGAGCCTGCCACCTGACTGCCTGCCCTCCATCCTAGCCAGCTGAGAAAAGATGGCAAGGCTGAGGGAACCCGCTTACAACGAAACGTTTCTCTTCCGACTAGGAGACTGTGCTACCAAACGTCAGCAGCGCCTCTCCCTCAGAGTGCTCTTCTGGTGTAGACTAGGGAGAGCTCCCTGGGTCCCCAGCGTATGAACGGCTCTTCGCCCGGTTGGTGTCATCCGAGAAAGAGCCAGAGGGGCTGATCTCAACCAATAGGGCTGCACACCGTGAGTCCTTCGGGTAGGGCAGTCCTGAGCCAACGTGCCGCCTAAGGAATGAAAGCAAAGTTTCCTTGCCACAGGAAAGCACACCGGGGCCTGGTGTTTTCTCTATGAAGTTGACGTGAGCTTGAGGGTGAGGCCTACACTACATTGTGGAAAAGCTCGGGGTTACCGGCTGCCTTTCTCCCTCTCTCTGTCCCATACCCGGGGCTCAGCGTTGGGGGAATGCTGAGTGGGAGAGGCTGCCTCGCTGCCGGACTCAGAAGGCTTCTTCCCTTTAGGGCAATTCCGTTTGTGTCTTACCTCGTGGCGGAGGAAGGAGGGCGCCTTGAGCTAGTCTACCACGGAATAGCGAACGACAGAGGATCTGGAGGAGCTGGTTTCTCGGTGGAAGGAGCCAAAACGCCTGCCTTCCTAAGTTCTCTTTCAGAACTGCCAGACACTCTGCCGTCATGGGCCTAAGAATTGGAAATTGTGACGGCCTGGCAACGCTCGGCATCCTAGGAGGCAGTGGAAGTGCGACTCTCAAACTGGACGGAAGAAGCTTCCAAGCATAGTGTTCTTCCATTTACCAAAGAGGACCCAAGTGTCTGAGGCTGGTAGCGTTGTTGCTGGAGCGAACTGGCGTCCCCGTGGGCCTGTCGGTTAATTTCCTGCGTCTGACCCTCTAAGGAAACTCTTCCAGAAAGCCTTTGGGACCCGCTTAGCGAGAACAGCTGCGAAGTGGATGCACAGAACATGAACCTAGATGCCAGCCCTGGGTCCCAATCATCCACCTTTCTCTGGAGGTTACGTAGCCCACGGGGGGGATTCAAGCAGGGAGTTTGCCTTAGACAACCGACACATGAAACTGGGATGAGGTGGAGGGCCACTCTCCTTGCCCTCACAACTCCGTGGCCCGGAGAAGTTGTGACGCAGCAGAATTCCACACCCTTCCTCTCTACACGTGTGTACCCCAAAGAGGCGCTGGGCAGTGGGTGTTCTCAGGCCAAGAGCAGTCCTTGTTCGGGGCTGCACCTGCTCTGTGGTTCCAAGGTTCTCTGACTCCGCTCCTTTGGGAGCATTTCAGAGCTTGACGCTATCCCCGGGCTGCCAAAGCAAAGAGGCCTAGCGGCCTTTCACACTGAAGGCATGGGCTTCTTTCCCATTCACAAAGTGTATGTTGCCCCTCCCAGGCTGGAGGCCTGTAAGTTGACACCCTCTGCTCTGCCCCCGGGAAAATGCAAGTGGGTGCACTCGATTGGGGCTGCCTGGTGAAACAACGGGCAGCCGCCAGCAGCCTGAGTACCTTTCCTGAAGTGAGATTCCTAGCTAGGTACACTCGGCCTTCGGAGGCTAGATGGGAGCAAACATGTGAAACTTGTGGGGAACGGCTTTGACCAACGGCCCAAATGCTTGTGCTGGGTGCGAGGGTTAGGCAGGAACTTTCCAACACAGGGTTTTTAACCTTACCATAAGCCGTCCCTTTGGGCTGAAGCAGGCGGGAGGTCTGTGTCCCCGTCTGGCAAGCAGGGCCTCAGGTGAGCCTGCCACCTGACTGCCTGCCCTCCATCCTAGCCAGCTGAGAAAAGATGGCAAGGCTGAGGGAACCCGCTTACAACGAAACGTTTCTCTTCCGACTAGGAGACTGTGCTACCAAACGTCAGCAGCGCCTCTCCCTCAGAGTGCTCTTCTGGTGTAGACTAGGGAGAGCTCCCTGGGTCCCCAGCGTATGAACGGCTCTTCGCCCGGTTGGTGTCATCCGAGAAAGAGCCAGAGGGGCTGATCTCAACCAATAGGGCTGCACACCGTGAGTCCTTCGGGTAGGGCAGTCCTGAGCCAACGTGCCGCCTAAGGAATGAAAGCAAAGTTTCCTTGCCACAGGAAAGCACACCGGGGCCTGGTGTTTTCTCTATGAAGTTGACGTGAGCTTGAGGGTGAGGCCTACACTACATTGTGGAAAAGCTCGGGGTTACCGGCTGCCTTTCTCCCTCTCTCTGTCCCATACCCGGGGCTCAGCGTTGGGGGAATGCTGAGTGGGAGAGGCTGCCTCGCTGCCGGACTCAGAAGGCTTCTTCCCTTTAGGGCAATTCCGTTTGTGTCTTACCTCGTGGCGGAGGAAGGAGGGCGCCTTGAGCTAGTCTACCACGGAATAGCGAACGACAGAGGATCTGGAGGAGCTGGTTTCTCGGTGGAAGGAGCCAAAACGCCTGCCTTCCTAAGTTCTCTTTCAGAACTGCCAGACACTCTGCCGTCATGGGCCTAAGAATTGGAAATTGTGACGGCCTGGCAACGCTCGGCATCCTAGGAGGCAGTGGAAGTGCGACTCTCAAACTGGACGGAAGAAGCTTCCAAGCATAGTGTTCTTCCATTTACCAAAGAGGACCCAAGTGTCTGAGGCTGGTAGCGTTGTTGCTGGAGCGAACTGGCGTCCCCGTGGGCCTGTCGGTTAATTTCCTGCGTCTGACCCTCTAAGGAAACTCTTCCAGAAAGCCTTTGGGACCCGCTTAGCGAGAACAGCTGCGAAGTGGATGCACAGAACATGAACCTAGATGCCAGCCCTGGGTCCCAATCATCCACCTTTCTCTGGAGGTTACGTAGCCCACGGGGGGGATTCAAGCAGGGAGTTTGCCTTAGACAACCGACACATGAAACTGGGATGAGGTGGAGGGCCACTCTCCTTGCCCTCACAACTCCGTGGCCCGGAGAAGTTGTGACGCAGCAGAATTCCACACCCTTCCTCTCTACACGTGTGTACCCCAAAGAGGCGCTGGGCAGTGGGTGTTCTCAGGCCAAGAGCAGTCCTTGTTCGGGGCTGCACCTGCTCTGTGGTTCCAAGGTTCTCTGACTCCGCTCCTTTGGGAGCATTTCAGAGCTTGACGCTATCCCCGGGCTGCCAAAGCAAAGAGGCCTAGCGGCCTTTCACACTGAAGGCATGGGCTTCTTTCCCATTCACAAAGTGTATGTTGCCCCTCCCAGGCTGGAGGCCTGTAAGTTGACACCCTCTGCTCTGCCCCCGGGAAAATGCAAGTGGGTGCACTCGATTGGGGCTGCCTGGTGAAACAACGGGCAGCCGCCAGCAGCCTGAGTACCTTTCCTGAAGTGAGATTCCTAGCTAGGTACACTCGGCCTTCGGAGGCTAGATGGGAGCAAACATGTGAAACTTGTGGGGAACGGCTTTGACCAACGGCCCAAATGCTTGTGCTGGGTGCGAGGGTTAGGCAGGAACTTTCCAACACAGGGTTTTTAACCTTACCATAAGCCGTCCCTTTGGGCTGAAGCAGGCGGGAGGTCTGTGTCCCCGTCTGGCAAGCAGGGCCTCAGGTGAGCCAGCCACCTGACTGCCTGCCCTCCATCCTAGCCAGCTGAGAAAAGATGGCAAGGCTGAGGGAACCCGCTTACAACGAAACGTTTCTCTTCCGACTAGGAGACTGTGCTACCAAACGTCAGCAGCGCCTCTCCCTCAGAGTGCTCTTCTGGTGTAGACTAGGGAGAGCTCCCTGGGTCCCCAGCGTATGAACGGCTCTTCGCCCGGTTGGTGTCATCCGAGAAAGAGCCAGAGGGGCTGATCTCAACCAATAGGGCTGCACACCGTGAGTCCTTCGGGTAGGGCAGTCCTGAGCCAACGTGCCGCCTAAGGAATGAAAGCAAAGTTTCCTTGCCACAGGAAAGCACACCGGGGCCTGGTGTTTTCTCTATGAAGTTGACGTGAGCTTGAGGGTGAGGCCTACACTACATTGTGGAAAAGCTCGGGGTTACCGGCTGCCTTTCTCCCTCTCTCTGTCCCATACCCGGGGCTCAGCGTTGGGGGAATGCTGAGTGGGAGAGGCTGCCTCGCTGCCGGACTCAGAAGGCTTCTTCCCTTTAGGGCAATTCCGTTTGTGTCTTACCTCGTGGCGGAGGAAGGAGGGCGCCTTGAGCTAGTCTACCACGGAATAGCGAACGACAGAGGATCTGGAGGAGCTGGTTTCTCGGTGGAAGGAGCCAAAACGCCTGCCTTCCTAAGTTCTCTTTCAGAACTGCCAGACACTCTGCCGTCATGGGCCTAAGAACTGGAAATTGTGACGGCCTGGCAACGCTCGGCATCCTAGGAGGCAGTGGAAGTGCGACTCTCAAACTGGACGGAAGAAGCTTCCAAGCATAGTGTTCTTCCATTTACCAAAGAGGACCCAAGTGTCTGAGGCTGGTAGCGTTGTTGCTGGAGCGAACTGGCGTCCCCGTGGGCCTGTCGGTTAATTTCCTGCGTCTGACCCTCTAAGGAAACTCTTCCAGAAAGCCTTTGGGACCCGCTTAGCGAGAACAGCTGCGAAGTGGATGCACAGAACATGAACCTAGATGCCAGCCCTGGGTCCCAATCATCCACCTTTCTCTGGAGGTTACGTAGCCCACGGGGGGGATTCAAGCAGGGAGTTTGCCTTAGACAACCGACACATGAAACTGGGATGAGGTGGAGGGCCACTCTCCTTGCCCTCACAACTCCGTGGCCCGGAGAAGTTGTGACGCAGCAGAATTCCACACCCTTCCTCTCTACACGTGTGTACCCCAAAGAGGCGCTGGGCAGTGGGTGTTCTCAGGCCAAGAGCAGTCCTTGTTCGGGGCTGCACCTGCTCTGTGGTTCCAAGGTTCTCTGACTCCGCTCCTTTGGGAGCATTTCAGAGCTTGACGCTATCCCCGGGCTGCCAAAGCAAAGAGGCCTAGCGGCCTTTCACACTGAAGGCATGGGCTTCTTTCCCATTCACAAAGTGTATGTTGCCCCTCCCAGGCTGGAGGCCTGTAAGTTGACACCCTCTGCTCTGCCCCCGGGAAAATGCAAGTGGGTGCACTCGATTGGGGCTGCCTGGTGAAACAACGGGCAGCCGCCAGCAGCCTGAGTACCTTTCCTGAAGTGAGATTCCTAGCTAGGTACACTCGGCCTTCGGAGGCTAGATGGGAGCAAACATGTGAAACTTGTGGGGAACGGCTTTGACCAACGGCCCAAATGCTTGTGCTGGGTGCGAGGGTTAGGCAGGAACTTTCCAACACAGGGTTTTTAACCTTACCATAAGCCGTCCCTTTGGGCTGAAGCAGGCGGGAGGTCTGTGTCCCCGTCTGGCAAGCAGGGCCTCAGGTGAGCCAGCCACCTGACTGCCTGCCCTCCATCCTAGCCAGCTGAGAAAAGATGGCAAGGCTGAGGGAACCCGCTTACAACGAAACGTTTCTCTTCCGACTAGGAGACTGTGCTACCAAACGTCAGCAGCGCCTCTCCCTCAGAGTGCTCTTCTGGTGTAGACTAGGGAGAGCTCCCTGGGTCCCCAGCGTATGAACGGCTCTTCGCCCGGTTGGTGTCATCCGAGAAAGAGCCAGAGGGGCTGATCTCAACCAATAGGGCTGCACACCGTGAGTCCTTCGGGTAGGGCAGTCCTGAGCCAACGTGCCGCCTAAGGAATGAAAGCAAAGTTTCCTTGCCACAGGAAAGCACACCGGGGCCTGGTGTTTTCTCTATGAAGTTGACGTGAGCTTGAGGGTGAGGCCTACACTACATTGTGGAAAAGCTCGGGGTTACCGGCTGCCTTTCTCCCTCTCTCTGTCCCATACCCGGGGCTCAGCGTTGGGGGAATGCTGAGTGGGAGAGGCTGCCTCGCTGCCGGACTCAGAAGGCTTCTTCCCTTTAGGGCAATTCCGTTTGTGTCTTACCTCGTGGCGGAGGAAGGAGGGCGCCTTGAGCTAGTCTACCACGGAATAGCGAACGACAGAGGATCTGGAGGAGCTGGTTTCTCGGTGGAAGGAGCCAAAACGCCTGCCTTCCTAAGTTCTCTTTCAGAACTGCCAGACACTCTGCCGTCATGGGCCTAAGAACTGGAAATT
This sequence comes from Balaenoptera ricei, assembly GCF_028023285.1. NCBI lineage: Eukaryota > Metazoa > Chordata > Mammalia > Artiodactyla > Balaenopteridae > Balaenoptera > Balaenoptera ricei. The sequence goes on from NW_026777755.1 coordinate 46,884, forward strand.
GTGACGGCCTGGCAACGCTCGGCATCCTAGGAGGCAGTGGAAGTGCGACTCTCAAACTGGACGGAAGAAGCTTCCAAGCATAGTGTTCTTCCATTTACCAAAGAGGACCCAAGTGTCTGAGGCTGGTAGCGTTGTTGCTGGAGCGAACTGGCGTCCCCGTGGGCCTGTCGGTTAATTTCCTGCGTCTGACCCTCTAAGGAAACTCTTCCAGAAAGCCTTTGGGACCCGCTTAGCGAGAACAGCTGCGAAGTGGATGCACAGAACATGAACCTAGATGCCAGCCCTGGGTCCCAATCATCCACCTTTCTCTGGAGGTTACGTAGCCCACGGGGGGGATTCAAGCAGGGAGTTTGCCTTAGACAACCGACACATGAAACTGGGATGAGGTGGAGGGCCACTCTCCTTGCCCTCACAACTCCGTGGCCCGGAGAAGTTGTGACGCAGCAGAATTCCACACCCTTCCTCTCTACACGTGTGTACCCCAAAGAGGCGCTGGGCAGTGGGTGTTCTCAGGCCAAGAGCAGTCCTTGTTCGGGGCTGCACCTGCTCTGTGGTTCCAAGGTTCTCTGACTCCGCTCCTTTGGGAGCATTTCAGAGCTTGACGCTATCCCCGGGCTGCCAAAGCAAAGAGGCCTAGCGGCCTTTCACACTGAAGGCATGGGCTTCTTTCCCATTCACAAAGTGTATGTTGCCCCTCCCAGGCTGGAGGCCTGTAAGTTGACACCCTCTGCTCTGCCCCCGGGAAAATGCAAGTGGGTGCACTCGATTGGGGCTGCCTGGTGAAACAACGGGCAGCCGCCAGCAGCCTGAGTACCTTTCCTGAAGTGAGATTCCTAGCTAGGTACACTCGGCCTTCGGAGGCTAGATGGGAGCAAACATGTGAAACTTGTGGGGAACGGCTTTGACCAACGGCCCAAATGCTTGTGCTGGGTGCGAGGGTTAGGCAGGAACTTTCCAACACAGGGTTTTTAACCTTACCATAAGCCGTCCCTTTGGGCTGAAGCAGGCGGGAGGTCTGTGTCCCCGTCTGGCAAGCAGGGCCTCAGGTGAGCCTGCCACCTGACTGCCTGCCCTCCATCCTAGCCAGCTGAGAAAAGATGGCAAGGCTGAGGGAACCCGCTTACAACGAAACGTTTCTCTTCCGACTAGGAGACTGTGCTACCAAACGTCAGCAGCGCCTCTCCCTCAGAGTGCTCTTCTGGTGTAGACTAGGGAGAGCTCCCTGGGTCCCCAGCGTATGAACGGCTCTTCGCCCGGTTGGTGTCATCCGAGAAAGAGCCAGAGGGGCTGATCTCAACCAATAGGGCTGCACACCGTGAGTCCTTCGGGTAGGGCAGTCCTGAGCCAACGTGCCGCCTAAGGAATGAAAGCAAAGTTTCCTTGCCACAGGAAAGCACACCGGGGCCTGGTGTTTTCTCTATGAAGTTGACGTGAGCTTGAGGGTGAGGCCTACACTACATTGTGGAAAAGCTCGGGGTTACCGGCTGCCTTTCTCCCTCTCTCTGTCCCATACCCGGGGCTCAGCGTTGGGGGAATGCTGAGTGGGAGAGGCTGCCTCGCTGCCGGACTCAGAAGGCTTCTTCCCTTTAGGGCAATTCCGTTTGTGTCTTACCTCGTGGCGGAGGAAGGAGGGCGCCTTGAGCTAGTCTACCACGGAATAGCGAACGACAGAGGATCTGGAGGAGCTGGTTTCTCGGTGGAAGGAGCCAAAACGCCTGCCTTCCTAAGTTCTCTTTCAGAACTGCCAGACACTCTGCCGTCATGGGCCTAAGAATTGGAAATTGTGACGGCCTGGCAACGCTCGGCATCCTAGGAGGCAGTGGAAGTGCGACTCTCAAACTGGACGGAAGAAGCTTCCAAGCATAGTGTTCTTCCATTTACCAAAGAGGACCCAAGTGTCTGAGGCTGGTAGCGTTGTTGCTGGAGCGAACTGGCGTCCCCGTGGGCCTGTCGGTTAATTTCCTGCGTCTGACCCTCTAAGGAAACTCTTCCAGAAAGCCTTTGGGACCCGCTTAGCGAGAACAGCTGCGAAGTGGATGCACAGAACATGAACCTAGATGCCAGCCCTGGGTCCCAATCATCCACCTTTCTCTGGAGGTTACGTAGCCCACGGGGGGATTCAAGCAGGGAGTTTGCCTTAGACAACCGACACATGAAACTGGGATGAGGTGGAGGGCCACTCTCCTTGCCCTCACAACTCCGTGGCCCGGAGAAGTTGTGACGCAGCAGAATTCCACACCCTTCCTCTCTACACGTGTGTACCCCAAAGAGGCGCTGGGCAGTGGGTGTTCTCAGGCCAAGAGCAGTCCTTGTTCGGGGCTGCACCTGCTCTGTGGTTCCAAGGTTCTCTGACTCCGCTCCTTTGGGAGCATTTCAGAGCTTGACGCTATCCCCGGGCTGCCAAAGCAAAGAGGCCTAGCGGCCTTTCACACTGAAGGCATGGGCTTCTTTCCCATTCACAAAGTGTATGTTGCCCCTCCCAGGCTGGAGGCCTGTAAGTTGACACCCTCTGCTCTGCCCCCGGGAAAATGCAAGTGGGTGCACTCGATTGGGGCTGCCTGGTGAAACAACGGGCAGCCGCCAGCAGCCTGAGTACCTTTCCTGAAGTGAGATTCCTAGCTAGGTACACTCGGCCTTCGGAGGCTAGATGGGAGCAAACATGTGAAACTTGTGGGGAACGGCTTTGACCAACGGCCCAAATGCTTGTGCTGGGTGCGAGGGTTAGGCAGGAACTTTCCAACACAGGGTTTTTAACCTTACCATAAGCCGTCCCTTTGGGCTGAAGCAGGCGGGAGGTCTGTGTCCCCGTCTGGCAAGCAGGGCCTCAGGTGAGCCAGCCACCTGACTGCCTGCCCTCCATCCTAGCCAGCTGAGAAAAGATGGCAAGGCTGAGGGAACCCGCTTACAACGAAACGTTTCTCTTCCGACTAGGAGACTGTGCTACCAAACGTCAGCAGCGCCTCTCCCTCAGAGTGCTCTTCTGGTGTAGACTAGGGAGAGCTCCCTGGGTCCCCAGCGTATGAACGGCTCTTCGCCCGGTTGGTGTCATCCGAGAAAGAGCCAGAGGGGCTGATCTCAACCAATAGGGCTGCACACCGTGAGTCCTTCGGGTAGGGCAGTCCTGAGCCAACGTGCCGCCTAAGGAATGAAAGCAAAGTTTCCTTGCCACAGGAAAGCACACCGGGGCCTGGTGTTTTCTCTATGAAGTTGACGTGAGCTTGAGGGTGAGGCCTACACTACATTGTGGAAAAGCTCGGGGTTACCGGCTGCCTTTCTCCCTCTCTCTGTCCCATACCCGGGGCTCAGCGTTGGGGGAATGCTGAGTGGGAGAGGCTGCCTCGCTGCCGGACTCAGAAGGCTTCTTCCCTTTAGGGCAATTCCGTTTGTGTCTTACCTCGTGGCGGAGGAAGGAGGGCGCCTTGAGCTAGTCTACCACGGAATAGCGAACGACAGAGGATCTGGAGGAGCTGGTTTCTCGGTGGAAGGAGCCAAAACGCCTGCCTTCCTAAGTTCTCTTTCAGAACTGCCAGACACTCTGCCGTCATGGGCCTAAGAATTGGAAATTGTGACGGCCTGGCAACGCTCGGCATCCTAGGAGGCAGTGGAAGTGCGACTCTCAAACTGGACGGAAGAAGCTTCCAAGCATAGTGTTCTTCCATTTACCAAAGAGGACCCAAGTGTCTGAGGCTGGTAGCGTTGTTGCTGGAGCGAACTGGCGTCCCCGTGGGCCTGTCGGTTAATTTCCTGCGTCTGACCCTCTAAGGAAACTCTTCCAGAAAGCCTTTGGGACCCGCTTAGCGAGAACAGCTGCGAAGTGGATGCACAGAACATGAACCTAGATGCCAGCCCTGGGTCCCAATCATCCACCTTTCTCTGGAGGTTACGTAGCCCACGGGGGGATTCAAGCAGGGAGTTTGCCTTAGACAACCGACACATGAAACTGGGATGAGGTGGAGGGCCACTCTCCTTGCCCTCACAACTCCGTGGCCCGGAGAAGTTGTGACGCAGCAGAATTCCACACCCTTCCTCTCTACACGTGTGTACCCCAAAGAGGCGCTGGGCAGTGGGTGTTCTCAGGCCAAGAGCAGTCCTTGTTCGGGGCTGCACCTGCTCTGTGGTTCCAAGGTTCTCTGACTCCGCTCCTTTGGGAGCATTTCAGAGCTTGACGCTATCCCCGGGCTGCCAAAGCAAAGAGGCCTAGCGGCCTTTCACACTGAAGGCATGGGCTTCTTTCCCATTCACAAAGTGTATGTTGCCCCTCCCAGGCTGGAGGCCTGTAAGTTGACACCCTCTGCTCTGCCCCCGGGAAAATGCAAGTGGGTGCACTCGATTGGGGCTGCCTGGTGAAACAACGGGCAGCCGCCAGCAGCCTGAGTACCTTTCCTGAAGTGAGATTCCTAGCTAGGTACACTCGGCCTTCGGAGGCTAGATGGGAGCAAACATGTGAAACTTGTGGGGAACGGCTTTGACCAACGGCCCAAATGCTTGTGCTGGGTGCGAGGGTTAGGCAGGAACTTTCCAACACAGGGTTTTTAACCTTACCATAAGCCGTCCCTTTGGGCTGAAGCAGGCGGGAGGTCTGTGTCCCCGTCTGGCAAGCAGGGCCTCAGGTGAGCCAGCCACCTGACTGCCTGCCCTCCATCCTAGCCAGCTGAGAAAAGATGGCAAGGCTGAGGGAACCCGCTTACAACGAAACGTTTCTCTTCCGACTAGGAGACTGTGCTACCAAACGTCAGCAGCGCCTCTCCCTCAGAGTGCTCTTCTGGTGTAGACTAGGGAGAGCTCCCTGGGTCCCCAGCGTATGAACGGCTCTTCGCCCGGTTGGTGTCATCCGAGAAAGAGCCAGAGGGGCTGATCTCAACCAATAGGGCTGCACACCGTGAGTCCTTCGGGTAGGGCAGTCCTGAGCCAACGTGCCGCCTAAGGAATGAAAGCAAAGTTTCCTTGCCACAGGAAAGCACACCGGGGCCTGGTGTTTTCTCTATGAAGTTGACGTGAGCTTGAGGGTGAGGCCTACACTACATTGTGGAAAAGCTCGGGGTTACCGGCTGCCTTTCTCCCTCTCTCTGTCCCATACCCGGGGCTCAGCGTTGGGGGAATGCTGAGTGGGAGAGGCTGCCTCGCTGCCGGACTCAGAAGGCTTCTTCCCTTTAGGGCAATTCCGTTTGTGTCTTACCTCGTGGCGGAGGAAGGAGGGCGCCTTGAGCTAGTCTACCACGGAATAGCGAACGACAGAGGATCTGGAGGAGCTGGTTTCTCGGTGGAAGGAGCCAAAACGCCTGCCTTCCTAAGTTCTCTTTCAGAACTGCCAGACACTCTGCCGTCATGGGCCTAAGAATTGGAAATTGTGACGGCCTGGCAACGCTCGGCATCCTAGGAGGCAGTGGAAGTGCGACTCTCAAACTGGACGGAAGAAGCTTCCAAGCATAGTGTTCTTCCATTTACCAAAGAGGACCCAAGTGTCTGAGGCTGGTAGCGTTGTTGCTGGAGCGAACTGGCGTCCCCGTGGGCCTGTCGGTTAATTTCCTGCGTCTGACCCTCTAAGGAAACTCTTCCAGAAAGCCTTTGGGACCCGCTTAGCGAGAACAGCTGCGAAGTGGATGCACAGAACATGAACCTAGATGCCAGCCCTGGGTCCCAATCATCCACCTTTCTCTGGAGGTTACGTAGCCCACGGGGGGGATTCAAGCAGGGAGTTTGCCTTAGACAACCGACACATGAAACTGGGATGAGGTGGAGGGCCACTCTCCTTGCCCTCACAACTCCGTGGCCCGGAGAAGTTGTGACGCAGCAGAATTCCACACCCTTCCTCTCTACACGTGTGTACCCCAAAGAGGCGCTGGGCAGTGGGTGTTCTCAGGCCAAGAGCAGTCCTTGTTCGGGGCTGCACCTGCTCTGTGGTTCCAAGGTTCTCTGACTCCGCTCCTTTGGGAGCATTTCAGAGCTTGACGCTATCCCCGGGCTGCCAAAGCAAAGAGGCCTAGCGGCCTTTCACACTGAAGGCATGGGCTTCTTTCCCATTCACAAAGTGTATGTTGCCCCTCCCAGGCTGGAGGCCTGTAAGTTGACACCCTCTGCTCTGCCCCCGGGAAAATGCAAGTGGGTGCACTCGATTGGGGCTGCCTGGTGAAACAACGGGCAGCCGCCAGCAGCCTGAGTACCTTTCCTGAAGTGAGATTCCTAGCTAGGTACACTCGGCCTTCGGAGGCTAGATGGGAGCAAACATGTGAAACTTGTGGGGAACGGCTTTGACCAACGGCCCAAATGCTTGTGCTGGGTGCGAGGGTTAGGCAGGAACTTTCCAACACAGGGTTTTTAACCTTACCATAAGCCGTCCCTTTGGGCTGAAGCAGGCGGGAGGTCTGTGTCCCCGTCTGGCAAGCAGGGCCTCAGGTGAGCCAGCCACCTGACTGCCTGCCCTCCATCCTAGCCAGCTGAGAAAAGATGGCAAGGCTGAGGGAACCCGCTTACAACGAAACGTTTCTCTTCCGACTAGGAGACTGTGCTACCAAACGTCAGCAGCGCCTCTCCCTCAGAGTGCTCTTCTGGTGTAGACTAGGGAGAGCTCCCTGGGTCCCCAGCGTATGAACGGCTCTTCGCCCGGTTGGTGTCATCCGAGAAAGAGCCAGAGGGGCTGATCTCAACCAATAGGGCTGCACACCGTGAGTCCTTCGGGTAGGGCAGTCCTGAGCCAACGTGCCGCCTAAGGAATGAAAGCAAAGTTTCCTTGCCACAGGAAAGCACACCGGGGCCTGGTGTTTTCTCTATGAAGTTGACGTGAGCTTGAGGGTGAGGCCTACACTACATTGTGGAAAAGCTCGGGGTTACCGGCTGCCTTTCTCCCTCTCTCTGTCCCATACCCGGGGCTCAGCGTTGGGGGAATGCTGAGTGGGAGAGGCTGCCTCGCTGCCGGACTCAGAAGGCTTCTTCCCTTTAGGGCAATTCCGTTTGTGTCTTACCTCGTGGCGGAGGAAGGAGGGCGCCTTGAGCTAGTCTACCACGGAATAGCGAACGACAGAGGATCTGGAGGAGCTGGTTTCTCGGTGGAAGGAGCCAAAACGCCTGCCTTCCTAAGTTCTCTTTCAGAACTGCCAGACACTCTGCCGTCATGGGCCTAAGAATTGGAAATTGTGACGGCCTGGCAACGCTCGGCATCCTAGGAGGCAGTGGAAGTGCGACTCTCAAACTGGACGGAAGAAGCTTCCAAGCATAGTGTTCTTCCATTTACCAAAGAGGACCCAAGTGTCTGAGGCTGGTAGCGTTGTTGCTGGAGCGAACTGGCGTCCCCGTGGGCCTGTCGGTTAATTTCCTGCGTCTGACCCTCTAAGGAAACTCTTCCAGAAAGCCTTTGGGACCCGCTTAGCGAGAACAGCTGCGAAGTGGATGCACAGAACATGAACCTAGATGCCAGCCCTGGGTCCCAATCATCCACCTTTCTCTGGAGGTTACGTAGCCCACGGGGGGGATTCAAGCAGGGAGTTTGCCTTAGACAACCGACACATGAAACTGGGATGAGGTGGAGGGCCACTCTCCTTGCCCTCACAACTCCGTGGCCCGGAGAAGTTGTGACGCAGCAGAATTCCACACCCTTCCTCTCTACACGTGTGTACCCCAAAGAGGCGCTGGGCAGTGGGTGTTCTCAGGCCAAGAGCAGTCCTTGTTCGGGGCTGCACCTGCTCTGTGGTTCCAAGGTTCTCTGACTCCGCTCCTTTGGGAGCATTTCAGAGCTTGACGCTATCCCCGGGCTGCCAAAGCAAAGAGGCCTAGCGGCCTTTCACACTGAAGGCATGGGCTTCTTTCCCATTCACAAAGTGTATGTTGCCCCTCCCAGGCTGGAGGCCTGTAAGTTGACACCCTCTGCTCTGCCCCCGGGAAAATGCAAGTGGGTGCACTCGATTGGGGCTGCCTGGTGAAACAACGGGCAGCCGCCAGCAGCCTGAGTACCTTTCCTGAAGTGAGATTCCTAGCTAGGTACACTCGGCCTTCGGAGGCTAGATGGGAGCAAACATGTGAAACTTGTGGGGAACGGCTTTGACCAACGGCCCAAATGCTTGTGCTGGGTGCGAGGGTTAGGCAGGAACTTTCCAACACAGGGTTTTTAACCTTACCATAAGCCGTCCCTTTGGGCTGAAGCAGGCGGGAGGTCTGTGTCCCCGTCTGGCAAGCAGGGCCTCAGGTGAGCCTGCCACCTGACTGCCTGCCCTCCATCCTAGCCAGCTGAGAAAAGATGGCAAGGCTGAGGGAACCCGCTTACAACGAAACGTTTCTCTTCCGACTAGGAGACTGTGCTACCAAACGTCAGCAGCGCCTCTCCCTCAGAGTGCTCTTCTGGTGTAGACTAGGGAGAGCTCCCTGGGTCCCCAGCGTATGAACGGCTCTTCGCCCGGTTGGTGTCATCCGAGAAAGAGCCAGAGGGGCTGATCTCAACCAATAGGGCTGCACACCGTGAGTCCTTCGGGTAGGGCAGTCCTGAGCCAACGTGCCGCCTAAGGAATGAAAGCAAAGTTTCCTTGCCACAGGAAAGCACACCGGGGCCTGGTGTTTTCTCTATGAAGTTGACGTGAGCTTGAGGGTGAGGCCTACACTACATTGTGGAAAAGCTCGGGGTTACCGGCTGCCTTTCTCCCTCTCTCTGTCCCATACCCGGGGCTCAGCGTTGGGGGAATGCTGAGTGGGAGAGGCTGCCTCGCTGCCGGACTCAGAAGGCTTCTTCCCTTTAGGGCAATTCCGTTTGTGTCTTACCTCGTGGCGGAGGAAGGAGGGCGCCTTGAGCTAGTCTACCACGGAATAGCGAACGACAGAGGATCTGGAGGAGCTGGTTTCTCGGTGGAAGGAGCCAAAACGCCTGCCTTCCTAAGTTCTCTTTCAGAACTGCCAGACACTCTGCCGTCATGGGCCTAAGAATTGGAAATTGTGACGGCCTGGCAACGCTCGGCATCCTAGGAGGCAGTGGAAGTGCGACTCTCAAACTGGACGGAAGAAGCTTCCAAGCATAGTGTTCTTCCATTTACCAAAGAGGACCCAAGTGTCTGAGGCTGGTAGCGTTGTTGCTGGAGCGAACTGGCGTCCCCGTGGGCCTGTCGGTTAATTTCCTGCGTCTGACCCTCTAAGGAAACTCTTCCAGAAAGCCTTTGGGACCCGCTTAGCGAGAACAGCTGCGAAGTGGATGCACAGAACATGAACCTAGATGCCAGCCCTGGGTCCCAATCATCCACCTTTCTCTGGAGGTTACGTAGCCCACGGGGGGGATTCAAGCAGGGAGTTTGCCTTAGACAACCGACACATGAAACTGGGATGAGGTGGAGGGCCACTCTCCTTGCCCTCACAACTCCGTGGCCCGGAGAAGTTGTGACGCAGCAGAATTCCACACCCTTCCTCTCTACACGTGTGTACCCCAAAGAGGCGCTGGGCAGTGGGTGTTCTCAGGCCAAGAGCAGTCCTTGTTCGGGGCTGCACCTGCTCTGTGGTTCCAAGGTTCTCTGACTCCGCTCCTTTGGGAGCATTTCAGAGCTTGACGCTATCCCCGGGCTGCCAAAGCAAAGAGGCCTAGCGGCCTTTCACACTGAAGGCATGGGCTTCTTTCCCATTCACAAAGTGTATGTTGCCCCTCCCAGGCTGGAGGCCTGTAAGTTGACACCCTCTGCTCTGCCCCCGGGAAAATGCAAGTGGGTGCACTCGATTGGGGCTGCCTGGTGAAACAACGGGCAGCCGCCAGCAGCCTGAGTACCTTTCCTGAAGTGAGATTCCTAGCTAGGTACACTCGGCCTTCGGAGGCTAGATGGGAGCAAACATGTGAAACTTGTGGGGAACGGCTTTGACCAACGGCCCAAATGCTTGTGCTGGGTGCGAGGGTTAGGCAGGAACTTTCCAACACAGGGTTTTTAACCTTACCATAAGCCGTCCCTTTGGGCTGAAGCAGGCGGGAGGTCTGTGTCCCCGTCTGGCAAGCAGGGCCTCAGGTGAGCCTGCCACCTGACTGCCTGCCCTCCATCCTAGCCAGCTGAGAAAAGATGGCAAGGCTGAGGGAACCCGCTTACAACGAAACGTTTCTCTTCCGACTAGGAGACTGTGCTACCAAACGTCAGCAGCGCCTCTCCCTCAGAGTGCTCTTCTGGTGTAGACTAGGGAGAGCTCCCTGGGTCCCCAGCGTATGAACGGCTCTTCGCCCGGTTGGTGTCATCCGAGAAAGAGCCAGAGGGGCTGATCTCAACCAATAGGGCTGCACACCGTGAGTCCTTCGGGTAGGGCAGTCCTGAGCCAACGTGCCGCCTAAGGAATGAAAGCAAAGTTTCCTTGCCACAGGAAAGCACACCGGGGCCTGGTGTTTTCTCTATGAAGTTGACGTGAGCTTGAGGGTGAGGCCTACACTACATTGTGGAAAAGCTCGGGGTTACCGGCTGCCTTTCTCCCTCTCTCTGTCCCATACCCGGGGCTCAGCGTTGGGGGAATGCTGAGTGGGAGAGGCTGCCTCGCTGCCGGACTCAGAAGGCTTCTTCCCTTTAGGGCAATTCCGTTTGTGTCTTACCTCGTGGCGGAGGAAGGAGGGCGCCTTGAGCTAGTCTACCACGGAATAGCGAACGACAGAGGATCTGGAGGAGCTGGTTTCTCGGTGGAAGGAGCCAAAACGCCTGCCTTCCTAAGTTCTCTTTCAGAACTGCCAGACACTCTGCCGTCATGGGCCTAAGAATTGGAAATTGTGACGGCCTGGCAACGCTCGGCATCCTAGGAGGCAGTGGAAGTGCGACTCTCAAACTGGACGGAAGAAGCTTCCAAGCATAGTGTTCTTCCATTTACCAAAGAGGACCCAAGTGTCTGAGGCTGGTAGCGTTGTTGCTGGAGCGAACTGGCGTCCCCGTGGGCCTGTCGGTTAATTTCCTGCGTCTGACCCTCTAAGGAAACTCTTCCAGAAAGCCTTTGGGACCCGCTTAGCGAGAACAGCTGCGAAGTGGATGCACAGAACATGAACCTAGATGCCAGCCCTGGGTCCCAATCATCCACCTTTCTCTGGAGGTTACGTAGCCCACGGGGGGGATTCAAGCAGGGAGTTTGCCTTAGACAACCGACACATGAAACTGGGATGAGGTGGAGGGCCACTCTCCTTGCCCTCACAACTCCGTGGCCCGGAGAAGTTGTGACGCAGCAGAATTCCACACCCTTCCTCTCTACACGTGTGTACCCCAAAGAGGCGCTGGGCAGTGGGTGTTCTCAGGCCAAGAGCAGTCCTTGTTCGGGGCTGCACCTGCTCTGTGGTTCCAAGGTTCTCTGACTCCGCTCCTTTGGGAGCATTTCAGAGCTTGACGCTATCCCCGGGCTGCCAAAGCAAAGAGGCCTAGCGGCCTTTCACACTGAAGGCATGGGCTTCTTTCCCATTCACAAAGTGTATGTTGCCCCTCCCAGGCTGGAGGCCTGTAAGTTGACACCCTCTGCTCTGCCCCCGGGAAAATGCAAGTGGGTGCACTCGATTGGGGCTGCCTGGTGAAACAACGGGCAGCCGCCAGCAGCCTGAGTACCTTTCCTGAAGTGAGATTCCTAGCTAGGTACACTCGGCCTTCGGAGGCTAGATGGGAGCAAACATGTGAAACTTGTGGGGAACGGCTTTGACCAACGGCCCAAATGCTTGTGCTGGGTGCGAGGGTTAGGCAGGAACTTTCCAACACAGGGTTTTTAACCTTACCATAAGCCGTCCCTTTGGGCTGAAGCAGGCGGGAGGTCTGTGTCCCCGTCTGGCAAGCAGGGCCTCAGGTGAGCCTGCCACCTGACTGCCTGCCCTCCATCCTAGCCAGCTGAGAAAAGATGGCAAGGCTGAGGGAACCCGCTTACAACGAAACGTTTCTCTTCCGACTAGGAGACTGTGCTACCAAACGTCAGCAGCGCCTCTCCCTCAGAGTGCTCTTCTGGTGTAGACTAGGGAGAGCTCCCTGGGTCCCCAGCGTATGAACGGCTCTTCGCCCGGTTGGTGTCATCCGAGAAAGAGCCAGAGGGGCTGATCTCAACCAATAGGGCTGCACACCGTGAGTCCTTCGGGTAGGGCAGTCCTGAGCCAACGTGCCGCCTAAGGAATGAAAGCAAAGTTTCCTTGCCACAGGAAAGCACACCGGGGCCTGGTGTTTTCTCTATGAAGTTGACGTGAGCTTGAGGGTGAGGCCTACACTACATTGTGGAAAAGCTCGGGGTTACCGGCTGCCTTTCTCCCTCTCTCTGTCCCATACCCGGGGCTCAGCGTTGGGGGAATGCTGAGTGGGAGAGGCTGCCTCGCTGCCGGACTCAGAAGGCTTCTTCCCTTTAGGGCAATTCCGTTTGTGTCTTACCTCGTGGCGGAGGAAGGAGGGCGCCTTGAGCTAGTCTACCACGGAATAGCGAACGACAGAGGATCTGGAGGAGCTGGTTTCTCGGTGGAAGGAGCCAAAACGCCTGCCTTCCTAAGTTCTCTTTCAGAACTGCCAGACACTCTGCCGTCATGGGCCTAAGAATTGGAAATTGTGACGGCCTGGCAACGCTCGGCATCCTAGGAGGCAGTGGAAGTGCGACTCTCAAACTGGACGGAAGAAGCTTCCAAGCATAGTGTTCTTCCATTTACCAAAGAGGACCCAAGTGTCTGAGGCTGGTAGCGTTGTTGCTGGAGCGAACTGGCGTCCCCGTGGGCCTGTCGGTTAATTTCCTGCGTCTGACCCTCTAAGGAAACTCTTCCAGAAAGCCTTTGGGACCCGCTTAGCGAGAACAGCTGCGAAGTGGATGCACAGAACATGAACCTAGATGCCAGCCCTGGGTCCCAATCATCCACCTTTCTCTGGAGGTTACGTAGCCCACGGGGGGGATTCAAGCAGGGAGTTTGCCTTAGACAACCGACACATGAAACTGGGATGAGGTGGAGGGCCACTCTCCTTGCCCTCACAACTCCGTGGCCCGGAGAAGTTGTGACGCAGCAGAATTCCACACCCTTCCTCTCTACACGTGTGTACCCCAAAGAGGCGCTGGGCAGTGGGTGTTCTCAGGCCAAGAGCAGTCCTTGTTCGGGGCTGCACCTGCTCTGTGGTTCCAAGGTTCTCTGACTCCGCTCCTTTGGGAGCATTTCAGAGCTTGACGCTATCCCCGGGCTGCCAAAGCAAAGAGGCCTAGCGGCCTTTCACACTGAAGGCATGGGCTTCTTTCCCATTCACAAAGTGTATGTTGCCCCTCCCAGGCTGGAGGCCTGTAAGTTGACACCCTCTGCTCTGCCCCCGGGAAAATGCAAGTGGGTGCACTCGATTGGGGCTGCCTGGTGAAACAACGGGCAGCCGCCAGCAGCCTGAGTACCTTTCCTGAAGTGAGATTCCTAGCTAGGTACACTCGGCCTTCGGAGGCTAGATGGGAGCAAACATGTGAAACTTGTGGGGAACGGCTTTGACCAACGGCCCAAATGCTTGTGCTGGGTGCGAGGGTTAGGCAGGAACTTTCCAACACAGGGTTTTTAACCTTACCATAAGCCGTCCCTTTGGGCTGAAGCAGGCGGGAGGTCTGTGTCCCCGTCTGGCAAGCAGGGCCTCAGGTGAGCCAGCCACCTGACTGCCTGCCCTCCATCCTAGCCAGCTGAGAAAAGATGGCAAGGCTGAGGGAACCCGCTTACAACGAAACGTTTCTCTTCCGACTAGGAGACTGTGCTACCAAACGTCAGCAGCGCCTCTCCCTCAGAGTGCTCTTCTGGTGTAGACTAGGGAGAGCTCCCTGGGTCCCCAGCGTATGAACGGCTCTTCGCCCGGTTGGTGTCATCCGAGAAAGAGCCAGAGGGGCTGATCTCAACCAATAGGGCTGCACACCGTGAGTCCTTCGGGTAGGGCAGTCCTGAGCCAACGTGCCGCCTAAGGAATGAAAGCAAAGTTTCCTTGCCACAGGAAAGCACACCGGGGCCTGGTGTTTTCTCTATGAAGTTGACGTGAGCTTGAGGGTGAGGCCTACACTACATTGTGGAAAAGCTCGGGGTTACCGGCTGCCTTTCTCCCTCTCTCTGTCCCATACCCGGGGCTCAGCGTTGGGGGAATGCTGAGTGGGAGAGGCTGCCTCGCTGCCGGACTCAGAAGGCTTCTTCCCTTTAGGGCAATTCCGTTTGTGTCTTACCTCGTGGCGGAGGAAGGAGGGCGCCTTGAGCTAGTCTACCACGGAATAGCGAACGACAGAGGATCTGGAGGAGCTGGTTTCTCGGTGGAAGGAGCCAAAACGCCTGCCTTCCTAAGTTCTCTTTCAGAACTGCCAGACACTCTGCCGTCATGGGCCTAAGAATTGGAAATTGTGACGGCCTGGCAACGCTCGGCATCCTAGGAGGCAGTGGAAGTGCGACTCTCGAACTGGACGGAAGAAGCTTCCAAGCATAGTGTTCTTCCATTTACCAAAGAGGACCCAAGTGTCTGAGGCTGGTAGCGTTGTTGCTGGAGCGAACTGGCGTCCCCGTGGGCCTGTCGGTTAATTTCCTGCGTCTGACCCTCTAAGGAAACTCTTCCAGAAAGCCTTTGGGACCCGCTTAGCGAGAACAGCTGCGAAGTGGATGCACAGAACATGAACCTAGATGCCAGCCCTGGGTCCCAATCATCCACCTTTCTCTGGAGGTTACGTAGCCCACGGGGGGGATTCAAGCAGGGAGTTTGCCTTAGACAACCGACACATGAAACTGGGATGAGGTGGAGGGCCACTCTCCTTGCCCTCACAACTCCGTGGCCCGGAGAAGTTGTGACGCAGCAGAATTCCACACCCTTCCTCTCTACACGTGTGTACCCCAAAGAGGCGCTGGGCAGTGGGTGTTCTCAGGCCAAGAGCAGTCCTTGTTCGGGGCTGCACCTGCTCTGTGGTTCCAAGGTTCTCTGACTCCGCTCCTTTGGGAGCATTTCAGAGCTTGACGCTATCCCCGGGCTGCCAAAGCAAAGAGGCCTAGCGGCCTTTCACACTGAAGGCATGGGCTTCTTTCCCATTCACAAAGTGTATGTTGCCCCTCCCAGGCTGGAGGCCTGTAAGTTGACACCCTCTGCTCTGCCCCCGGGAAAATGCAAGTGGGTGCACTCGATTGGGGCTGCCTGGTGAAACAACGGGCAGCCGCCAGCAGCCTGAGTACCTTTCCTGAAGTGAGATTCCTAGCTAGGTACACTCGGCCTTCGGAGGCTAGATGGGAGCAAACATGTGAAACTTGTGGGGAACGGCTTTGACCAACGGCCCAAATGCTTGTGCTGGGTGCGAGGGTTAGGCAGGAACTTTCCAACACAGGGTTTTTAACCTTACCATAAGCCGTCCCTTTGGGCTGAAGCAGGCGGGAGGTCTGTGTCCCCGTCTGGCAAGCAGGGCCTCAGGTGAGCCAGCCACCTGACTGCCTGCCCTCCATCCTAGCCAGCTGAGAAAAGATGGCAAGGCTGAGGGAACCCGCTTACAACGAAACGTTTCTCTTCCGACTAGGAGACTGTGCTACCAAACGTCAGCAGCGCCTCTCCCTCAGAGTGCTCTTCTGGTGTAGACTAGGGAGAGCTCCCTGGGTCCCCAGCGTATGAACGGCTCTTCGCCCGGTTGGTGTCATCCGAGAAAGAGCCAGAGGGGCTGATCTCAACCAATAGGGCTGCACACCGTGAGTCCTTCGGGTAGGGCAGTCCTGAGCCAACGTGCCGCCTAAGGAATGAAAGCAAAGTTTCCTTGCCACAGGAAAGCACACCGGGGCCTGGTGTTTTCTCTATGAAGTTGACGTGAGCTTGAGGGTGAGGCCTACACTACATTGTGGAAAAGCTCGGGGTTACCGGCTGCCTTTCTCCCTCTCTCTGTCCCATACCCGGGGCTCAGCGTTGGGGGAATGCTGAGTGGGAGAGGCTGCCTCGCTGCCGGACTCAGAAGGCTTCTTCCCTTTAGGGCAATTCCGTTTGTGTCTTACCTCGTGGCGGAGGAAGGAGGGCGCCTTGAGCTAGTCTACCACGGAATAGCGAACGACAGAGGATCTGGAGGAGCTGGTTTCTCGGTGGAAGGAGCCAAAACGCCTGCCTTCCTAAGTTCTCTTTCAGAACTGCCAGACACTCTGCCGTCATGGGCCTAAGAATTGGAAATTGTGACGGCCTGGCAACGCTCGGCATCCTAGGAGGCAGTGGAAGTGCGACTCTCGAACTGGACGGAAGAAGCTTCCAAGCATAGTGTTCTTCCATTTACCAAAGAGGACCCAAGTGTCTGAGGCTGGTAGCGTTGTTGCTGGAGCGAACTGGCGTCCCCGTGGGCCTGTCGGTTAATTTCCTGCGTCTGACCCTCTAAGGAAACTCTTCCAGAAAGCCTTTGGGACCCGCTTAGCGAGAACAGCTGCGAAGTGGATGCACAGAACATGAACCTAGATGCCAGCCCTGGGTCCCAATCATCCACCTTTCTCTGGAGGTTACGTAGCCCACGGGGGGGATTCAAGCAGGGAGTTTGCCTTAGACAACCGACACATGAAACTGGGATGAGGTGGAGGGCCACTCTCCTTGCCCTCACAACTCCGTGGCCCGGAGAAGTTGTGACGCAGCAGAATTCCACACCCTTCCTCTCTACACGTGTGTACCCCAAAGAGGCGCTGGGCAGTGGGTGTTCTCAGGCCAAGAGCAGTCCTTGTTCGGGGCTGCACCTGCTCTGTGGTTCCAAGGTTCTCTGACTCCGCTCCTTTGGGAGCATTTCAGAGCTTGACGCTATCCCCGGGCTGCCAAAGCAAAGAGGCCTAGCGGCCTTTCACACTGAAGGCATGGGCTTCTTTCCCATTCACAAAGTGTATGTTGCCCCTCCCAGGCTGGAGGCCTGTAAGTTGACACCCTCTGCTCTGCCCCCGGGAAAATGCAAGTGGGTGCACTCGATTGGGGCTGCCTGGTGAAACAACGGGCAGCCGCCAGCAGCCTGAGTACCTTTCCTGAAGTGAGATTCCTAGCTAGGTACACTCGGCCTTCGGAGGCTAGATGGGAGCAAACATGTGAAACTTGTGGGGAACGGCTTTGACCAACGGCCCAAATGCTTGTGCTGGGTGCGAGGGTTAGGCAGGAACTTTCCAACACAGGGTTTTTAACCTTACCATAAGCCGTCCCTTTGGGCTGAAGCAGGCGGGAGGTCTGTGTCCCCGTCTGGCAAGCAGGGCCTCAGGTGAGCCTGCCACCTGACTGCCTGCCCTCCATCCTAGCCAGCTGAGAAAAGATGGCAAGGCTGAGGGAACCCGCTTACAACGAAACGTTTCTCTTCCGACTAGGAGACTGTGCTACCAAACGTCAGCAGCGCCTCTCCCTCAGAGTGCTCTTCTGGTGTAGACTAGGGAGAGCTCCCTGGGTCCCCAGCGTATGAACGGCTCTTCGCCCGGTTGGTGTCATCCGAGAAAGAGCCAGAGGGGCTGATCTCAACCAATAGGGCTGCACACCGTGAGTCCTTCGGGTAGGGCAGTCCTGAGCCAACGTGCCGCCTAAGGAATGAAAGCAAAGTTTCCTTGCCACAGGAAAGCACACCGGGGCCTGGTGTTTTCTCTATGAAGTTGACGTGAGCTTGAGGGTGAGGCCTACACTACATTGTGGAAAAGCTCGGGGTTACCGGCTGCCTTTCTCCCTCTCTCTGTCCCATACCCGGGGCTCAGCGTTGGGGGAATGCTGAGTGGGAGAGGCTGCCTCGCTGCCGGACTCAGAAGGCTTCTTCCCTTTAGGGCAATTCCGTTTGTGTCTTACCTCGTGGCGGAGGAAGGAGGGCGCCTTGAGCTAGTCTACCACGGAATAGCGAACGACAGAGGATCTGGAGGAGCTGGTTTCTCGGTGGAAGGAGCCAAAACGCCTGCCTTCCTAAGTTCTCTTTCAGAACTGCCAGACACTCTGCCGTCATGGGCCTAAGAATTGGAAATTGTGACGGCCTGGCAACGCTCGGCATCCTAGGAGGCAGTGGAAGTGCGACTCTCAAACTGGACGGAAGAAGCTTCCAAGCATAGTGTTCTTCCATTTACCAAAGAGGACCCAAGTGTCTGAGGCTGGTAGCGTTGTTGCTGGAGCGAACTGGCGTCCCCGTGGGCCTGTCGGTTAATTTCCTGCGTCTGACCCTCTAAGGAAACTCTTCCAGAAAGCCTTTGGGACCCGCTTAGCGAGAACAGCTGCGAAGTGGATGCACAGAACATGAACCTAGATGCCAGCCCTGGGTCCCAATCATCCACCTTTCTCTGGAGGTTACGTAGCCCACGGGGGGGATTCAAGCAGGGAGTTTGCCTTAGACAACCGACACATGAAACTGGGATGAGGTGGAGGGCCACTCTCCTTGCCCTCACAACTCCGTGGCCCGGAGAAGTTGTGACGCAGCAGAATTCCACACCCTTCCTCTCTACACGTGTGTACCCCAAAGAGGCGCTGGGCAGTGGGTGTTCTCAGGCCAAGAGCAGTCCTTGTTCGGGGCTGCACCTGCTCTGTGGTTCCAAGGTTCTCTGACTCCGCTCCTTTGGGAGCATTTCAGAGCTTGACGCTATCCCCGGGCTGCCAAAGCAAAGAGGCCTAGCGGCCTTTCACACTGAAGGCATGGGCTTCTTTCCCATTCACAAAGTGTATGTTGCCCCTCCCAGGCTGGAGGCCTGTAAGTTGACACCCTCTGCTCTGCCCCCGGGAAAATGCAAGTGGGTGCACTCGATTGGGGCTGCCTGGTGAAACAACGGGCAGCCGCCAGCAGCCTGAGTACCTTTCCTGAAGTGAGATTCCTAGCTAGGTACACTCGGCCTTCGGAGGCTAGATGGGAGCAAACATGTGAAACTTGTGGGGAACGGCTTTGACCAACGGCCCAAATGCTTGTGCTGGGTGCGAGGGTTAGGCAGGAACTTTCCAACACAGGGTTTTTAACCTTACCATAAGCCGTCCCTTTGGGCTGAAGCAGGCGGGAGGTCTGTGTCCCCGTCTGGCAAGCAGGGCCTCAGGTGAGCCTGCCACCTGACTGCCTGCCCTCCATCCTAGCCAGCTGAGAAAAGATGGCAAGGCTGAGGGAACCCGCTTACAACGAAACGTTTCTCTTCCGACTAGGAGACTGTGCTACCAAACGTCAGCAGCGCCTCTCCCTCAGAGTGCTCTTCTGGTGTAGACTAGGGAGAGCTCCCTGGGTCCCCAGCGTATGAACGGCTCTTCGCCCGGTTGGTGTCATCCGAGAAAGAGCCAGAGGGGCTGATCTCAACCAATAGGGCTGCACACCGTGAGTCCTTCGGGTAGGGCAGTCCTGAGCCAACGTGCCGCCTAAGGAATGAAAGCAAAGTTTCCTTGCCACAGGAAAGCACACCGGGGCCTGGTGTTTTCTCTATGAAGTTGACGTGAGCTTGAGGGTGAGGCCTACACTACATTGTGGAAAAGCTCGGGGTTACCGGCTGCCTTTCTCCCTCTCTCTGTCCCATACCCGGGGCTCAGCGTTGGGGGAATGCTGAGTGGGAGAGGCTGCCTCGCTGCCGGACTCAGAAGGCTTCTTCCCTTTAGGGCAATTCCGTTTGTGTCTTACCTCGTGGCGGAGGAAGGAGGGCGCCTTGAGCTAGTCTACCACGGAATAGCGAACGACAGAGGATCTGGAGGAGCTGGTTTCTCGGTGGAAGGAGCCAAAACGCCTGCCTTCCTAAGTTCTCTTTCAGAACTGCCAGACACTCTGCCGTCATGGGCCTAAGAATTGGAAATTGTGACGGCCTGGCAACGCTCGGCATCCTAGGAGGCAGTGGAAGTGCGACTCTCAAACTGGACGGAAGAAGCTTCCAAGCATAGTGTTCTTCCATTTACCAAAGAGGACCCAAGTGTCTGAGGCTGGTAGCGTTGTTGCTGGAGCGAACTGGCGTCCCCGTGGGCCTGTCGGTTAATTTCCTGCGTCTGACCCTCTAAGGAAACTCTTCCAGAAAGCCTTTGGGACCCGCTTAGCGAGAACAGCTGCGAAGTGGATGCACAGAACATGAACCTAGATGCCAGCCCTGGGTCCCAATCATCCACCTTTCTCTGGAGGTTACGTAGCCCACGGGGGGGATTCAAGCAGGGAGTTTGCCTTAGACAACCGACACATGAAACTGGGATGAGGTGGAGGGCCACTCTCCTTGCCCTCACAACTCCGTGGCCCGGAGAAGTTGTGACGCAGCAGAATTCCACACCCTTCCTCTCTACACGTGTGTACCCCAAAGAGGCGCTGGGCAGTGGGTGTTCTCAGGCCAAGAGCAGTCCTTGTTCGGGGCTGCACCTGCTCTGTGGTTCCAAGGTTCTCTGACTCCGCTCCTTTGGGAGCATTTCAGAGCTTGACGCTATCCCCGGGCTGCCAAAGCAAAGAGGCCTAGCGGCCTTTCACACTGAAGGCATGGGCTTCTTTCCCATTCACAAAGTGTATGTTGCCCCTCCCAGGCTGGAGGCCTGTAAGTTGACACCCTCTGCTCTGCCCCCGGGAAAATGCAAGTGGGTGCACTCGATTGGGGCTGCCTGGTGAAACAACGGGCAGCCGCCAGCAGCCTGAGTACCTTTCCTGAAGTGAGATTCCTAGCTAGGTACACTCGGCCTTCGGAGGCTAGATGGGAGCAAACATGTGAAACTTGTGGGGAACGGCTTTGACCAACGGCCCAAATGCTTGTGCTGGGTGCGAGGGTTAGGCAGGAACTTTCCAACACAGGGTTTTTAACCTTACCATAAGCCGTCCCTTTGGGCTGAAGCAGGCGGGAGGTCTGTGTCCCCGTCTGGCAAGCAGGGCCTCAGGTGAGCCAGCCACCTGACTGCCTGCCCTCCATCCTAGCCGGCTGAGAAAAGATGGCAAGGCTGAGGGAACCCGCTTACAACGAAACGTTTCTCTTCCGACTAGGAGACTGTGCTACCAAACGTCAGCAGCGCCTCTCCCTCAGAGTGCTCTTCTGGTGTAGACTAGGGAGAGCTCCCTGGGTCCCCAGCGTATGAACGGCTCTTCGCCCGGTTGGTGTCATCCGAGAAAGAGCCAGAGGGGCTGATCTCAACCAATAGGGCTGCACACCGTGAGTCCTTCGGGTAGGGCAGTCCTGAGCCAACGTGCCGCCTAAGGAATGAAAGCAAAGTTTCCTTGCCACAGGAAAGCACACCGGGGCCTGGTGTTTTCTCTATGAAGTTGACGTGAGCTTGAGGGTGAGGCCTACACTACATTGTGGAAAAGCTCGGGGTTACCGGCTGCCTTTCTCCCTCTCTCTGTCCCATACCCGGGGCTCAGCGTTGGGGGAATGCTGAGTGGGAGAGGCTGCCTCGCTGCCGGACTCAGAAGGCTTCTTCCCTTTAGGGCAATTCCGTTTGTGTCTTACCTCGTGGCGGAGGAAGGAGGGCGCCTTGAGCTAGTCTACCACGGAATAGCGAACGACAGAGGATCTGGAGGAGCTGGTTTCTCGGTGGAAGGAGCCAAAACGCCTGCCTTCCTAAGTTCTCTTTCAGAACTGCCAGACACTCTGCCGTCATGGGCCTAAGAATTGGAAATTGTGACGGCCTGGCAACGCTCGGCATCCTAGGAGGCAGTGGAAGTGCGACTCTCGAACTGGACGGAAGAAGCTTCCAAGCATAGTGTTCTTCCATTTACCAAAGAGGACCCAAGTGTCTGAGGCTGGTAGCGTTGTTGCTGGAGCGAACTGGCGTCCCCGTGGGCCTGTCGGTTAATTTCCTGCGTCTGACCCTCTAAGGAAACTCTTCCAGAAAGCCTTTGGGACCCGCTTAGCGAGAACAGCTGCGAAGTGGATGCACAGAACATGAACCTAGATGCCAGCCCTGGGTCCCAATCATCCACCTTTCTCTGGAGGTTACGTAGCCCACGGGGGGGATTCAAGCAGGGAGTTTGCCTTAGACAACCGACACATGAAACTGGGATGAGGTGGAGGGCCACTCTCCTTGCCCTCACAACTCCGTGGCCCGGAGAAGTTGTGACGCAGCAGAATTCCACACCCTTCCTCTCTACACGTGTGTACCCCAAAGAGGCGCTGGGCAGTGGGTGTTCTCAGGCCAAGAGCAGTCCTTGTTCGGGGCTGCACCTGCTCTGTGGTTCCAAGGTTCTCTGACTCCGCTCCTTTGGGAGCATTTCAGAGCTTGACGCTATCCCCGGGCTGCCAAAGCAAAGAGGCCTAGCGGCCTTTCACACTGAAGGCATGGGCTTCTTTCCCATTCACAAAGTGTATGTTGCCCCTCCCAGGCTGGAGGCCTGTAAGTTGACACCCTCTGCTCTGCCCCCGGGAAAATGCAAGTGGGTGCACTCGATTGGGGCTGCCTGGTGAAACAACGGGCAGCCGCCAGCAGCCTGAGTACCTTTCCTGAAGTGAGATTCCTAGCTAGGTACACTCGGCCTTCGGAGGCTAGATGGGAGCAAACATGTGAAACTTGTGGGGAACGGCTTTGACCAACGGCCCAAATGCTTGTGCTGGGTGCGAGGGTTAGGCAGGAACTTTCCAACACAGGGTTTTTAACCTTACCATAAGCCGTCCCTTTGGGCTGAAGCAGGCGGGAGGTCTGTGTCCCCGTCTGGCAAGCAGGGCCTCAGGTGAGCCTGCCACCTGACTGCCTGCCCTCCATCCTAGCCAGCTGAGAAAAGATGGCAAGGCTGAGGGAACCCGCTTACAACGAAACGTTTCTCTTCCGACTAGGAGACTGTGCTACCAAACGTCAGCAGCGCCTCTCCCTCAGAGTGCTCTTCTGGTGTAGACTAGGGAGAGCTCCCTGGGTCCCCAGCGTATGAACGGCTCTTCGCCCGGTTGGTGTCATCCGAGAAAGAGCCAGAGGGGCTGATCTCAACCAATAGGGCTGCACACCGTGAGTCCTTCGGGTAGGGCAGTCCTGAGCCAACGTGCCGCCTAAGGAATGAAAGCAAAGTTTCCTTGCCACAGGAAAGCACACCGGGGCCTGGTGTTTTCTCTATGAAGTTGACGTGAGCTTGAGGGTGAGGCCTACACTACATTGTGGAAAAGCTCGGGGTTACCGGCTGCCTTTCTCCCTCTCTCTGTCCCATACCCGGGGCTCAGCGTTGGGGGAATGCTGAGTGGGAGAGGCTGCCTCGCTGCCGGACTCAGAAGGCTTCTTCCCTTTAGGGCAATTCCGTTTGTGTCTTACCTCGTGGCGGAGGAAGGAGGGCGCCTTGAGCTAGTCTACCACGGAATAGCGAACGACAGAGGATCTGGAGGAGCTGGTTTCTCGGTGGAAGGAGCCAAAACGCCTGCCTTCCTAAGTTCTCTTTCAGAACTGCCAGACACTCTGCCGTCATGGGCCTAAGAATTGGAAATTGTGACGGCCTGGCAACGCTCGGCATCCTAGGAGGCAGTGGAAGTGCGACTCTCAAACTGGACGGAAGAAGCTTCCAAGCATAGTGTTCTTCCATTTACCAAAGAGGACCCAAGTGTCTGAGGCTGGTAGCGTTGTTGCTGGAGCGAACTGGCGTCCCCGTGGGCCTGTCGGTTAATTTCCTGCGTCTGACCCTCTAAGGAAACTCTTCCAGAAAGCCTTTGGGACCCGCTTAGCGAGAACAGCTGCGAAGTGGATGCACAGAACATGAACCTAGATGCCAGCCCTGGGTCCCAATCATCCACCTTTCTCTGGAGGTTACGTAGCCCACGGGGGGGATTCAAGCAGGGAGTTTGCCTTAGACAACCGACACATGAAACTGGGATGAGGTGGAGGGCCACTCTCCTTGCCCTCACAACTCCGTGGCCCGGAGAAGTTGTGACGCAGCAGAATTCCACACCCTTCCTCTCTACACGTGTGTACCCCAAAGAGGCGCTGGGCAGTGGGTGTTCTCAGGCCAAGAGCAGTCCTTGTTCGGGGCTGCACCTGCTCTGTGGTTCCAAGGTTCTCTGACTCCGCTCCTTTGGGAGCATTTCAGAGCTTGACGCTATCCCCGGGCTGCCAAAGCAAAGAGGCCTAGCGGCCTTTCACACTGAAGGCATGGGCTTCTTTCCCATTCACAAAGTGTATGTTGCCCCTCCCAGGCTGGAGGCCTGTAAGTTGACACCCTCTGCTCTGCCCCCGGGAAAATGCAAGTGGGTGCACTCGATTGGGGCTGCCTGGTGAAACAACGGGCAGCCGCCAGCAGCCTGAGTACCTTTCCTGAAGTGAGATTCCTAGCTAGGTACACTCGGCCTTCGGAGGCTAGATGGGAGCAAACATGTGAAACTTGTGGGGAACGGCTTTGACCAACGGCCCAAATGCTTGTGCTGGGTGCGAGGGTTAGGCAGGAACTTTCCAACACAGGGTTTTTAACCTTACCATAAGCCGTCCCTTTGGGCTGAAGCAGGCGGGAGGTCTGTGTCCCCGTCTGGCAAGCAGGGCCTCAGGTGAGCCAGCCACCTGACTGCCTGCCCTCCATCCTAGCCAGCTGAGAAAAGATGGCAAGGCTGAGGGAACCCGCTTACAACGAAACGTTTCTCTTCCGACTAGGAGACTGTGCTACCAAACGTCAGCAGCGCCTCTCCCTCAGAGTGCTCTTCTGGTGTAGACTAGGGAGAGCTCCCTGGGTCCCCAGCGTATGAACGGCTCTTCGCCCGGTTGGTGTCATCCGAGAAAGAGCCAGAGGGGCTGATCTCAACCAATAGGGCTGCACACCGTGAGTCCTTCGGGTAGGGCAGTCCTGAGCCAACGTGCCGCCTAAGGAATGAAAGCAAAGTTTCCTTGCCACAGGAAAGCACACCGGGGCCTGGTGTTTTCTCTATGAAGTTGACGTGAGCTTGAGGGTGAGGCCTACACTACATTGTGGAAAAGCTCGGGGTTACCGGCTGCCTTTCTCCCTCTCTCTGTCCCATACCCGGGGCTCAGCGTTGGGGGAATGCTGAGTGGGAGAGGCTGCCTCGCTGCCGGACTCAGAAGGCTTCTTCCCTTTAGGGCAATTCCGTTTGTGTCTTACCTCGTGGCGGAGGAAGGAGGGCGCCTTGAGCTAGTCTACCACGGAATAGCGAACGACAGAGGATCTGGAGGAGCTGGTTTCTCGGTGGAAGGAGCCAAAACGCCTGCCTTCCTAAGTTCTCTTTCAGAACTGCCAGACACTCTGCCGTCATGGGCCTAAGAACTGGAAATTGTGACGGCCTGGCAACGCTCGGCATCCTAGGAGGCAGTGGAAGTGCGACTCTCAAACTGGACGGAAGAAGCTTCCAAGCATAGTGTTCTTCCATTTACCAAAGAGGACCCAAGTGTCTGAGGCTGGTAGCGTTGTTGCTGGAGCGAACTGGCGTCCCCGTGGGCCTGTCGGTTAATTTCCTGCGTCTGACCCTCTAAGGAAACTCTTCCAGAAAGCCTTTGGGACCCGCTTAGCGAGAACAGCTGCGAAGTGGATGCACAGAACATGAACCTAGATGCCAGCCCTGGGTCCCAATCATCCACCTTTCTCTGGAGGTTACGTAGCCCACGGGGGGGATTCAAGCAGGGAGTTTGCCTTAGACAACCGACACATGAAACTGGGATGAGGTGGAGGGCCACTCTCCTTGCCCTCACAACTCCGTGGCCCGGAGAAGTTGTGACGCAGCAGAATTCCACACCCTTCCTCTCTACACGTGTGTACCCCAAAGAGGCGCTGGGCAGTGGGTGTTCTCAGGCCAAGAGCAGTCCTTGTTCGGGGCTGCACCTGCTCTGTGGTTCCAAGGTTCTCTGACTCCGCTCCTTTGGGAGCATTTCAGAGCTTGACGCTATCCCCGGGCTGCCAAAGCAAAGAGGCCTAGCGGCCTTTCACACTGAAGGCATGGGCTTCTTTCCCATTCACAAAGTGTATGTTGCCCCTCCCAGGCTGGAGGCCTGTAAGTTGACACCCTCTGCTCTGCCCCCGGGAAAATGCAAGTGGGTGCACTCGATTGGGGCTGCCTGGTGAAACAACGGGCAGCCGCCAGCAGCCTGAGTACCTTTCCTGAAGTGAGATTCCTAGCTAGGTACACTCGGCCTTCGGAGGCTAGATGGGAGCAAACATGTGAAACTTGTGGGGAACGGCTTTGACCAACGGCCCAAATGCTTGTGCTGGGTGCGAGGGTTAGGCAGGAACTTTCCAACACAGGGTTTTTAACCTTACCATAAGCCGTCCCTTTGGGCTGAAGCAGGCGGGAGGTCTGTGTCCCCGTCTGGCAAGCAGGGCCTCAGGTGAGCCAGCCACCTGACTGCCTGCCCTCCATCCTAGCCAGCTGAGAAAAGATGGCAAGGCTGAGGGAACCCGCTTACAACGAAACGTTTCTCTTCCGACTAGGAGACTGTGCTACCAAACGTCAGCAGCGCCTCTCCCTCAGAGTGCTCTTCTGGTGTAGACTAGGGAGAGCTCCCTGGGTCCCCAGCGTATGAACGGCTCTTCGCCCGGTTGGTGTCATCCGAGAAAGAGCCAGAGGGGCTGATCTCAACCAATAGGGCTGCACACCGTGAGTCCTTCGGGTAGGGCAGTCCTGAGCCAACGTGCCGCCTAAGGAATGAAAGCAAAGTTTCCTTGCCACAGGAAAGCACACCGGGGCCTGGTGTTTTCTCTATGAAGTTGACGTGAGCTTGAGGGTGAGGCCTACACTACATTGTGGAAAAGCTCGGGGTTACCGGCTGCCTTTCTCCCTCTCTCTGTCCCATACCCGGGGCTCAGCGTTGGGGGAATGCTGAGTGGGAGAGGCTGCCTCGCTGCCGGACTCAGAAGGCTTCTTCCCTTTAGGGCAATTCCGTTTGTGTCTTACCTCGTGGCGGAGGAAGGAGGGCGCCTTGAGCTAGTCTACCACGGAATAGCGAACGACAGAGGATCTGGAGGAGCTGGTTTCTCGGTGGAAGGAGCCAAAACGCCTGCCTTCCTAAGTTCTCTTTCAGAACTGCCAGACACTCTGCCGTCATGGGCCTAAGAATTGGAAATTGTGACGGCCTGGCAACGCTCGGCATCCTAGGAGGCAGTGGAAGTGCGACTCTCGAACTGGACGGAAGAAGCTTCCAAGCATAGTGTTCTTCCATTTACCAAAGAGGACCCAAGTGTCTGAGGCTGGTAGCGTTGTTGCTGGAGCGAACTGGCGTCCCCGTGGGCCTGTCGGTTAATTTCCTGCGTCTGACCCTCTAAGGAAACTCTTCCAGAAAGCCTTTGGGACCCGCTTAGCGAGAACAGCTGCGAAGTGGATGCACAGAACATGAACCTAGATGCCAGCCCTGGGTCCCAATCATCCACCTTTCTCTGGAGGTTACGTAGCCCACGGGGGGATTCAAGCAGGGAGTTTGCCTTAGACAACCGACACATGAAACTGGGATGAGGTGGAGGGCCACTCTCCTTGCCCTCACAACTCCGTGGCCCGGAGAAGTTGTGACGCAGCAGAATTCCACACCCTTCCTCTCTACACGTGTGTACCCCAAAGAGGCGCTGGGCAGTGGGTGTTCTCAGGCCAAGAGCAGTCCTTGTTCGGGGCTGCACCTGCTCTGTGGTTCCAAGGTTCTCTGACTCCGCTCCTTTGGGAGCATTTCAGAGCTTGACGCTATCCCCAGGCTGCCAAAGCAAAGAGGCCTAGCGGCCTTTCACACTGAAGGCATGGGCTTCTTTCCCATTCACAAAGTGTATGTTGCCCCTCCCAGGCTGGAGGCCTGTAAGTTGACACCCTCTGCTCTGCCCCCGGGAAAATGCAAGTGGGTGCACTCGATTGGGGCTGCCTGGTGAAACAACGGGCAGCCGCCAGCAGCCTGAGTACCTTTCCTGAAGTGAGATTCCTAGCTAGGTACACTCGGCCTTCGGAGGCTAGATGGGAGCAAACATGTGAAACTTGTGGGGAACGGCTTTGACCAACGGCCCAAATGCTTGTGCTGGGTGCGAGGGTTAGGCAGGAACTTTCCAACACAGGGTTTTTAACCTTACCATAAGCCGTCCCTTTGGGCTGAAGCAGGCGGGAGGTCTGTGTCCCCGTCTGGCAAGCAGGGCCTCAGGTGAGCCTGCCACCTGACTGCCTGCCCTCCATCCTAGCCAGCTGAGAAAAGATGGCAAGGCTGAGGGAACCCGCTTACAACGAAACGTTTCTCTTCCGACTAGGAGACTGTGCTACCAAACGTCAGCAGCGCCTCTCCCTCAGAGTGCTCTTCTGGTGTAGACTAGGGAGAGCTCCCTGGGTCCCCAGCGTATGAACGGCTCTTCGCCCGGTTGGTGTCATCCGAGAAAGAGCCAGAGGGGCTGATCTCAACCAATAGGGCTGCACACCGTGAGTCCTTCGGGTAGGGCAGTCCTGAGCCAACGTGCCGCCTAAGGAATGAAAGCAAAGTTTCCTTGCCACAGGAAAGCACACCGGGGCCTGGTGTTTTCTCTATGAAGTTGACGTGAGCTTGAGGGTGAGGCCTACACTACATTGTGGAAAAGCTCGGGGTTACCGGCTGCCTTTCTCCCTCTCTCTGTCCCATACCCGGGGCTCAGCGTTGGGGGAATGCTGAGTGGGAGAGGCTGCCTCGCTGCCGGACTCAGAAGGCTTCTTCCCTTTAGGGCAATTCCGTTTGTGTCTTACCTCGTGGCGGAGGAAGGAGGGCGCCTTGAGCTAGTCTACCACGGAATAGCGAACGACAGAGGATCTGGAGGAGCTGGTTTCTCGGTGGAAGGAGCCAAAACGCCTGCCTTCCTAAGTTCTCTTTCAGAACTGCCAGACACTCTGCCGTCATGGGCCTAAGAATTGGAAATTGTGACGGCCTGGCAACGCTCGGCATCCTAGGAGGCAGTGGAAGTGCGACTCTCAAACTGGACGGAAGAAGCTTCCAAGCATAGTGTTCTTCCATTTACCAAAGAGGACCCAAGTGTCTGAGGCTGGTAGCGTTGTTGCTGGAGCGAACTGGCGTCCCCGTGGGCCTGTCGGTTAATTTCCTGCGTCTGACCCTCTAAGGAAACTCTTCCAGAAAGCCTTTGGGACCCGCTTAGCGAGAACAGCTGCGAAGTGGATGCACAGAACATGAACCTAGATGCCAGCCCTGGGTCCCAATCATCCACCTTTCTCTGGAGGTTACGTAGCCCACGGGGGGGATTCAAGCAGGGAGTTTGCCTTAGACAACCGACACATGAAACTGGGATGAGGTGGAGGGCCACTCTCCTTGCCCTCACAACTCCGTGGCCCGGAGAAGTTGTGACGCAGCAGAATTCCACACCCTTCCTCTCTACACGTGTGTACCCCAAAGAGGCGCTGGGCAGTGGGTGTTCTCAGGCCAAGAGCAGTCCTTGTTCGGGGCTGCACCTGCTCTGTGGTTCCAAGGTTCTCTGACTCCGCTCCTTTGGGAGCATTTCAGAGCTTGACGCTATCCCCGGGCTGCCAAAGCAAAGAGGCCTAGCGGCCTTTCACACTGAAGGCATGGGCTTCTTTCCCATTCACAAAGTGTATGTTGCCCCTCCCAGGCTGGAGGCCTGTAAGTTGACACCCTCTGCTCTGCCCCCGGGAAAATGCAAGTGGGTGCACTCGATTGGGGCTGCCTGGTGAAACAACGGGCAGCCGCCAGCAGCCTGAGTACCTTTCCTGAAGTGAGATTCCTAGCTAGGTACACTCGGCCTTCGGAGGCTAGATGGGAGCAAACATGTGAAACTTGTGGGGAACGGCTTTGACCAACGGCCCAAATGCTTGTGCTGGGTGCGAGGGTTAGGCAGGAACTTTCCAACACAGGGTTTTTAACCTTACCATAAGCCGTCCCTTTGGGCTGAAGCAGGCGGGAGGTCTGTGTCCCCGTCTGGCAAGCAGGGCCTCAGGTGAGCCTGCCACCTGACTGCCTGCCCTCCATCCTAGCCAGCTGAGAAAAGATGGCAAGGCTGAGGGAACCCGCTTACAACGAAACGTTTCTCTTCCGACTAGGAGACTGTGCTACCAAACGTCAGCAGCGCCTCTCCCTCAGAGTGCTCTTCTGGTGTAGACTAGGGAGAGCTCCCTGGGTCCCCAGCGTATGAACGGCTCTTCGCCCGGTTGGTGTCATCCGAGAAAGAGCCAGAGGGGCTGATCTCAACCAATAGGGCTGCACACCGTGAGTCCTTCGGGTAGGGCAGTCCTGAGCCAACGTGCCGCCTAAGGAATGAAAGCAAAGTTTCCTTGCCACAGGAAAGCACACCGGGGCCTGGTGTTTTCTCTATGAAGTTGACGTGAGCTTGAGGGTGAGGCCTACACTACATTGTGGAAAAGCTCGGGGTTACCGGCTGCCTTTCTCCCTCTCTCTGTCCCATACCCGGGGCTCAGCGTTGGGGGAATGCTGAGTGGGAGAGGCTGCCTCGCTGCCGGACTCAGAAGGCTTCTTCCCTTTAGGGCAATTCCGTTTGTGTCTTACCTCGTGGCGGAGGAAGGAGGGCGCCTTGAGCTAGTCTACCACGGAATAGCGAACGACAGAGGATCTGGAGGAGCTGGTTTCTCGGTGGAAGGAGCCAAAACGCCTGCCTTCCTAAGTTCTCTTTCAGAACTGCCAGACACTCTGCCGTCATGGGCCTAAGAACTGGAAATTGTGACGGCCTGGCAACGCTCGGCATCCTAGGAGGCAGTGGAAGTGCGACTCTCAAACTGGACGGAAGAAGCTTCCAAGCATAGTGTTCTTCCATTTACCAAAGAGGACCCAAGTGTCTGAGGCTGGTAGCGTTGTTGCTGGAGCGAACTGGCGTCCCCGTGGGCCTGTCGGTTAATTTCCTGCGTCTGACCCTCTAAGGAAACTCTTCCAGAAAGCCTTTGGGACCCGCTTAGCGAGAACAGCTGCGAAGTGGATGCACAGAACATGAACCTAGATGCCAGCCCTGGGTCCCAATCATCCACCTTTCTCTGGAGGTTACGTAGCCCACGGGGGGGATTCAAGCAGGGAGTTTGCCTTAGACAACCGACACATGAAACTGGGATGAGGTGGAGGGCCACTCTCCTTGCCCTCACAACTCCGTGGCCCGGAGAAGTTGTGACGCAGCAGAATTCCACACCCTTCCTCTCTACACGTGTGTACCCCAAAGAGGCGCTGGGCAGTGGGTGTTCTCAGGCCAAGAGCAGTCCTTGTTCGGGGCTGCACCTGCTCTGTGGTTCCAAGGTTCTCTGACTCCGCTCCTTTGGGAGCATTTCAGAGCTTGACGCTATCCCCGGGCTGCCAAAGCAAAGAGGCCTAGCGGCCTTTCACACTGAAGGCATGGGCTTCTTTCCCATTCACAAAGTGTATGTTGCCCCTCCCAGGCTGGAGGCCTGTAAGTTGACACCCTCTGCTCTGCCCCCGGGAAAATGCAAGTGGGTGCACTCGATTGGGGCTGCCTGGTGAAACAACGGGCAGCCGCCAGCAGCCTGAGTACCTTTCCTGAAGTGAGATTCCTAGCTAGGTACACTCGGCCTTCGGAGGCTAGATGGGAGCAAACATGTGAAACTTGTGGGGAACGGCTTTGACCAACGGCCCAAATGCTTGTGCTGGGTGCGAGGGTTAGGCAGGAACTTTCCAACACAGGGTTTTTAACCTTACCATAAGCCGTCCCTTTGGGCTGAAGCAGGCGGGAGGTCTGTGTCCCCGTCTGGCAAGCAGGGCCTCAGGTGAGCCAGCCACCTGACTGCCTGCCCTCCATCCTAGCCAGCTGAGAAAAGATGGCAAGGCTGAGGGAACCCGCTTACAACGAAACGTTTCTCTTCCGACTAGGAGACTGTGCTACCAAACGTCAGCAGCGCCTCTCCCTCAGAGTGCTCTTCTGGTGTAGACTAGGGAGAGCTCCCTGGGTCCCCAGCGTATGAACGGCTCTTCGCCCGGTTGGTGTCATCCGAGAAAGAGCCAGAGGGGCTGATCTCAACCAATAGGGCTGCACACCGTGAGTCCTTCGGGTAGGGCAGTCCTGAGCCAACGTGCCGCCTAAGGAATGAAAGCAAAGTTTCCTTGCCACAGGAAAGCACACCGGGGCCTGGTGTTTTCTCTATGAAGTTGACGTGAGCTTGAGGGTGAGGCCTACACTACATTGTGGAAAAGCTCGGGGTTACCGGCTGCCTTTCTCCCTCTCTCTGTCCCATACCCGGGGCTCAGCGTTGGGGGAATGCTGAGTGGGAGAGGCTGCCTCGCTGCCGGACTCAGAAGGCTTCTTCCCTTTAGGGCAATTCCGTTTGTGTCTTACCTCGTGGCGGAGGAAGGAGGGCGCCTTGAGCTAGTCTACCACGGAATAGCGAACGACAGAGGATCTGGAGGAGCTGGTTTCTCGGTGGAAGGAGCCAAAACGCCTGCCTTCCTAAGTTCTCTTTCAGAACTGCCAGACACTCTGCCGTCATGGGCCTAAGAACTGGAAATTGTGACGGCCTGGCAACGCTCGGCATCCTAGGAGGCAGTGGAAGTGCGACTCTCAAACTGGACGGAAGAAGCTTCCAAGCATAGTGTTCTTCCATTTACCAAAGAGGACCCAAGTGTCTGAGGCTGGTAGCGTTGTTGCTGGAGCGAACTGGCGTCCCCGTGGGCCTGTCGGTTAATTTCCTGCGTCTGACCCTCTAAGGAAACTCTTCCAGAAAGCCTTTGGGACCCGCTTAGCGAGAACAGCTGCGAAGTGGATGCACAGAACATGAACCTAGATGCCAGCCCTGGGTCCCAATCATCCACCTTTCTCTGGAGGTTACGTAGCCCACGGGGGGGATTCAAGCAGGGAGTTTGCCTTAGACAACCGACACATGAAACTGGGATGAGGTGGAGGGCCACTCTCCTTGCCCTCACAACTCCGTGGCCCGGAGAAGTTGTGACGCAGCAGAATTCCACACCCTTCCTCTCTACACGTGTGTACCCCAAAGAGGCGCTGGGCAGTGGGTGTTCTCAGGCCAAGAGCAGTCCTTGTTCGGGGCTGCACCTGCTCTGTGGTTCCAAGGTTCTCTGACTCCGCTCCTTTGGGAGCATTTCAGAGCTTGACGCTATCCCCGGGCTGCCAAAGCAAAGAGGCCTAGCGGCCTTTCACACTGAAGGCATGGGCTTCTTTCCCATTCACAAAGTGTATGTTGCCCCTCCCAGGCTGGAGGCCTGTAAGTTGACACCCTCTGCTCTGCCCCCGGGAAAATGCAAGTGGGTGCACTCGATTGGGGCTGCCTGGTGAAACAACGGGCAGCCGCCAGCAGCCTGAGTACCTTTCCTGAAGTGAGATTCCTAGCTAGGTACACTCGGCCTTCGGAGGCTAGATGGGAGCAAACATGTGAAACTTGTGGGGAACGGCTTTGACCAACGGCCCAAATGCTTGTGCTGGGTGCGAGGGTTAGGCAGGAACTTTCCAACACAGGGTTTTTAACCTTACCATAAGCCGTCCCTTTGGGCTGAAGCAGGCGGGAGGTCTGTGTCCCCGTCTGGCAAGCAGGGCCTCAGGTGAGCCAGCCACCTGACTGCCTGCCCTCCATCCTAGCCAGCTGAGAAAAGATGGCAAGGCTGAGGGAACCCGCTTACAACGAAACGTTTCTCTTCCGACTAGGAGACTGTGCTACCAAACGTCAGCAGCGCCTCTCCCTCAGAGTGCTCTTCTGGTGTAGACTAGGGAGAGCTCCCTGGGTCCCCAGCGTATGAACGGCTCTTCGCCCGGTTGGTGTCATCCGAGAAAGAGCCAGAGGGGCTGATCTCAACCAATAGGGCTGCACACCGTGAGTCCTTCGGGTAGGGCAGTCCTGAGCCAACGTGCCGCCTAAGGAATGAAAGCAAAGTTTCCTTGCCACAGGAAAGCACACCGGGGCCTGGTGTTTTCTCTATGAAGTTGACGTGAGCTTGAGGGTGAGGCCTACACTACATTGTGGAAAAGCTCGGGGTTACCGGCTGCCTTTCTCCCTCTCTCTGTCCCATACCCGGGGCTCAGCGTTGGGGGAATGCTGAGTGGGAGAGGCTGCCTCGCTGCCGGACTCAGAAGGCTTCTTCCCTTTAGGGCAATTCCGTTTGTGTCTTACCTCGTGGCGGAGGAAGGAGGGCGCCTTGAGCTAGTCTACCACGGAATAGCGAACGACAGAGGATCTGGAGGAGCTGGTTTCTCGGTGGAAGGAGCCAAAACGCCTGCCTTCCTAAGTTCTCTTTCAGAACTGCCAGACACTCTGCCGTCATGGGCCTAAGAATTGGAAATTGTGACGGCCTGGCAACGCTCGGCATCCTAGGAGGCAGTGGAAGTGCGACTCTCAAACTGGACGGAAGAAGCTTCCAAGCATAGTGTTCTTCCATTTACCAAAGAGGACCCAAGTGTCTGAGGCTGGTAGCGTTGTTGCTGGAGCGAACTGGCGTCCCCGTGGGCCTGTCGGTTAATTTCCTGCGTCTGACCCTCTAAGGAAACTCTTCCAGAAAGCCTTTGGGACCCGCTTAGCGAGAACAGCTGCGAAGTGGATGCACAGAACATGAACCTAGATGCCAGCCCTGGGTCCCAATCATCCACCTTTCTCTGGAGGTTACGTAGCCCACGGGGGGGATTCAAGCAGGGAGTTTGCCTTAGACAACCGACACATGAAACTGGGATGAGGTGGAGGGCCACTCTCCTTGCCCTCACAACTCCGTGGCCCGGAGAAGTTGTGACGCAGCAGAATTCCACACCCTTCCTCTCTACACGTGTGTACCCCAAAGAGGCGCTGGGCAGTGGGTGTTCTCAGGCCAAGAGCAGTCCTTGTTCGGGGCTGCACCTGCTCTGTGGTTCCAAGGTTCTCTGACTCCGCTCCTTTGGGAGCATTTCAGAGCTTGACGCTATCCCCGGGCTGCCAAAGCAAAGAGGCCTAGCGGCCTTTCACACTGAAGGCATGGGCTTCTTTCCCATTCACAAAGTGTATGTTGCCCCTCCCAGGCTGGAGGCCTGTAAGTTGACACCCTCTGCTCTGCCCCCGGGAAAATGCAAGTGGGTGCACTCGATTGGGGCTGCCTGGTGAAACAACGGGCAGCCGCCAGCAGCCTGAGTACCTTTCCTGAAGTGAGATTCCTAGCTAGGTACACTCGGCCTTCGGAGGCTAGATGGGAGCAAACATGTGAAACTTGTGGGGAACGGCTTTGACCAACGGCCCAAATGCTTGTGCTGGGTGCGAGGGTTAGGCAGGAACTTTCCAACACAGGGTTTTTAACCTTACCATAAGCCGTCCCTTTGGGCTGAAGCAGGCGGGAGGTCTGTGTCCCCGTCTGGCAAGCAGGGCCTCAGGTGAGCCAGCCACCTGACTGCCTGCCCTCCATCCTAGCCAGCTGAGAAAAGATGGCAAGGCTGAGGGAACCCGCTTACAACGAAACGTTTCTCTTCCGACTAGGAGACTGTGCTACCAAACGTCAGCAGCGCCTCTCCCTCAGAGTGCTCTTCTGGTGTAGACTAGGGAGAGCTCCCTGGGTCCCCAGCGTATGAACGGCTCTTCGCCCGGTTGGTGTCATCCGAGAAAGAGCCAGAGGGGCTGATCTCAACCAATAGGGCTGCACACCGTGAGTCCTTCGGGTAGGGCAGTCCTGAGCCAACGTGCCGCCTAAGGAATGAAAGCAAAGTTTCCTTGCCACAGGAAAGCACACCGGGGCCTGGTGTTTTCTCTATGAAGTTGACGTGAGCTTGAGGGTGAGGCCTACACTACATTGTGGAAAAGCTCGGGGTTACCGGCTGCCTTTCTCCCTCTCTCTGTCCCATACCCGGGGCTCAGCGTTGGGGGAATGCTGAGTGGGAGAGGCTGCCTCGCTGCCGGACTCAGAAGGCTTCTTCCCTTTAGGGCAATTCCGTTTGTGTCTTACCTCGTGGCGGAGGAAGGAGGGCGCCTTGAGCTAGTCTACCACGGAATAGCGAACGACAGAGGATCTGGAGGAGCTGGTTTCTCGGTGGAAGGAGCCAAAACGCCTGCCTTCCTAAGTTCTCTTTCAGAACTGCCAGACACTCTGCCGTCATGGGCCTAAGAATTGGAAATTGTGACGGCCTGGCAACGCTCGGCATCCTAGGAGGCAGTGGAAGTGCGACTCTCGAACTGGACGGAAGAAGCTTCCAAGCATAGTGTTCTTCCATTTACCAAAGAGGACCCAAGTGTCTGAGGCTGGTAGCGTTGTTGCTGGAGCGAACTGGCGTCCCCGTGGGCCTGTCGGTTAATTTCCTGCGTCTGACCCTCTAAGGAAACTCTTCCAGAAAGCCTTTGGGACCCGCTTAGCGAGAACAGCTGCGAAGTGGATGCACAGAACATGAACCTAGATGCCAGCCCTGGGTCCCAATCATCCACCTTTCTCTGGAGGTTACGTAGCCCACGGGGGGGATTCAAGCAGGGAGTTTGCCTTAGACAACCGACACATGAAACTGGGATGAGGTGGAGGGCCACTCTCCTTGCCCTCACAACTCCGTGGCCCGGAGAAGTTGTGACGCAGCAGAATTCCACACCCTTCCTCTCTACACGTGTGTACCCCAAAGAGGCGCTGGGCAGTGGGTGTTCTCAGGCCAAGAGCAGTCCTTGTTCGGGGCTGCACCTGCTCTGTGGTTCCAAGGTTCTCTGACTCCGCTCCTTTGGGAGCATTTCAGAGCTTGACGCTATCCCCGGGCTGCCAAAGCAAAGAGGCCTAGCGGCCTTTCACACTGAAGGCATGGGCTTCTTTCCCATTCACAAAGTGTATGTTGCCCCTCCCAGGCTGGAGGCCTGTAAGTTGACACCCTCTGCTCTGCCCCCGGGAAAATGCAAGTGGGTGCACTCGATTGGGGCTGCCTGGTGAAACAACGGGCAGCCGCCAGCAGCCTGAGTACCTTTCCTGAAGTGAGATTCCTAGCTAGGTACACTCGGCCTTCGGAGGCTAGATGGGAGCAAACATGTGAAACTTGTGGGGAACGGCTTTGACCAACGGCCCAAATGCTTGTGCTGGGTGCGAGGGTTAGGCAGGAACTTTCCAACACAGGGTTTTTAACCTTACCATAAGCCGTCCCTTTGGGCTGAAGCAGGCGGGAGGTCTGTGTCCCCGTCTGGCAAGCAGGGCCTCAGGTGAGCCAGCCACCTGACTGCCTGCCCTCCATCCTAGCCAGCTGAGAAAAGATGGCAAGGCTGAGGGAACCCGCTTACAACGAAACGTTTCTCTTCCGACTAGGAGACTGTGCTACCAAACGTCAGCAGCGCCTCTCCCTCAGAGTGCTCTTCTGGTGTAGACTAGGGAGAGCTCCCTGGGTCCCCAGCGTATGAACGGCTCTTCGCCCGGTTGGTGTCATCCGAGAAAGAGCCAGAGGGGCTGATCTCAACCAATAGGGCTGCACACCGTGAGTCCTTCGGGTAGGGCAGTCCTGAGCCAACGTGCCGCCTAAGGAATGAAAGCAAAGTTTCCTTGCCACAGGAAAGCACACCGGGGCCTGGTGTTTTCTCTATGAAGTTGACGTGAGCTTGAGGGTGAGGCCTACACTACATTGTGGAAAAGCTCGGGGTTACCGGCTGCCTTTCTCCCTCTCTCTGTCCCATACCCGGGGCTCAGCGTTGGGGGAATGCTGAGTGGGAGAGGCTGCCTCGCTGCCAGACTCAGAAGGCTTCTTCCCTTTAGGGCAATTCCGTTTGTGTCTTACCTCGTGGCGGAGGAAGGAGGGCGCCTTGAGCTAGTCTACCACGGAATAGCGAACGACAGAGGATCTGGAGGAGCTGGTTTCTCGGTGGAAGGAGCCAAAACGCCTGCCTTCCTAAGTTCTCTTTCAGAACTGCCAGACACTCTGCCGTCATGGGCCTAAGAATTGGAAATTGTGACGGCCTGGCAACGCTCGGCATCCTAGGAGGCAGTGGAAGTGCGACTCTCAAACTGGACGGAAGAAGCTTCCAAGCATAGTGTTCTTCCATTTACCAAAGAGGACCCAAGTGTCTGAGGCTGGTAGCGTTGTTGCTGGAGCGAACTGGCGTCCCCGTGGGCCTGTCGGTTAATTTCCTGCGTCTGACCCTCTAAGGAAACTCTTCCAGAAAGCCTTTGGGACCCGCTTAGCGAGAACAGCTGCGAAGTGGATGCACAGAACATGAACCTAGATGCCAGCCCTGGGTCCCAATCATCCACCTTTCTCTGGAGGTTACGTAGCCCACGGGGGGGATTCAAGCAGGGAGTTTGCCTTAGACAACCGACACATGAAACTGGGATGAGGTGGAGGGCCACTCTCCTTGCCCTCACAACTCCGTGGCCCGGAGAAGTTGTGACGCAGCAGAATTCCACACCCTTCCTCTCTACACGTGTGTACCCCAAAGAGGCGCTGGGCAGTGGGTGTTCTCAGGCCAAGAGCAGTCCTTGTTCGGGGCTGCACCTGCTCTGTGGTTCCAAGGTTCTCTGACTCCGCTCCTTTGGGAGCATTTCAGAGCTTGACGCTATCCCCGGGCTGCCAAAGCAAAGAGGCCTAGCGGCCTTTCACACTGAAGGCATGGGCTTCTTTCCCATTCACAAAGTGTATGTTGCCCCTCCCAGGCTGGAGGCCTGTAAGTTGACACCCTCTGCTCTGCCCCCGGGAAAATGCAAGTGGGTGCACTCGATTGGGGCTGCCTGGTGAAACAACGGGCAGCCGCCAGCAGCCTGAGTACCTTTCCTGAAGTGAGATTCCTAGCTAGGTACACTCGGCCTTCGGAGGCTAGATGGGAGCAAACATGTGAAACTTGTGGGGAACGGCTTTGACCAACGGCCCAAATGCTTGTGCTGGGTGCGAGGGTTAGGCAGGAACTTTCCAACACAGGGTTTTTAACCTTACCATAAGCCGTCCCTTTGGGCTGAAGCAGGCGGGAGGTCTGTGTCCCCGTCTGGCAAGCAGGGCCTCAGGTGAGCCTGCCACCTGACTGCCTGCCCTCCATCCTAGCCAGCTGAGAAAAGATGGCAAGGCTGAGGGAACCCGCTTACAACGAAACGTTTCTCTTCCGACTAGGAGACTGTGCTACCAAACGTCAGCAGCGCCTCTCCCTCAGAGTGCTCTTCTGGTGTAGACTAGGGAGAGCTCCCTGGGTCCCCAGCGTATGAACGGCTCTTCGCCCGGTTGGTGTCATCCGAGAAAGAGCCAGAGGGGCTGATCTCAACCAATAGGGCTGCACACCGTGAGTCCTTCGGGTAGGGCAGTCCTGAGCCAACGTGCCGCCTAAGGAATGAAAGCAAAGTTTCCTTGCCACAGGAAAGCACACCGGGGCCTGGTGTTTTCTCTATGAAGTTGACGTGAGCTTGAGGGTGAGGCCTACACTACATTGTGGAAAAGCTCGGGGTTACCGGCTGCCTTTCTCCCTCTCTCTGTCCCATACCCGGGGCTCAGCGTTGGGGGAATGCTGAGTGGGAGAGGCTGCCTCGCTGCCGGACTCAGAAGGCTTCTTCCCTTTAGGGCAATTCCGTTTGTGTCTTACCTCGTGGCGGAGGAAGGAGGGCGCCTTGAGCTAGTCTACCACGGAATAGCGAACGACAGAGGATCTGGAGGAGCTGGTTTCTCGGTGGAAGGAGCCAAAACGCCTGCCTTCCTAAGTTCTCTTTCAGAACTGCCAGACACTCTGCCGTCATGGGCCTAAGAATTGGAAATTGTGACGGCCTGGCAACGCTCGGCATCCTAGGAGGCAGTGGAAGTGCGACTCTCAAACTGGACGGAAGAAGCTTCCAAGCATAGTGTTCTTCCATTTACCAAAGAGGACCCAAGTGTCTGAGGCTGGTAGCGTTGTTGCTGGAGCGAACTGGCGTCCCCGTGGGCCTGTCGGTTAATTTCCTGCGTCTGACCCTCTAAGGAAACTCTTCCAGAAAGCCTTTGGGACCCGCTTAGCGAGAACAGCTGCGAAGTGGATGCACAGAACATGAACCTAGATGCCAGCCCT
This sequence comes from Balaenoptera ricei, assembly GCF_028023285.1. NCBI lineage: Eukaryota > Metazoa > Chordata > Mammalia > Artiodactyla > Balaenopteridae > Balaenoptera > Balaenoptera ricei. The sequence goes on from NW_026777755.1 coordinate 86,392, forward strand.
GGGTCCCAATCATCCACCTTTCTCTGGAGGTTACGTAGCCCACGGGGGGGATTCAAGCAGGGAGTTTGCCTTAGACAACCGACACATGAAACTGGGATGAGGTGGAGGGCCACTCTCCTTGCCCTCACAACTCCGTGGCCCGGAGAAGTTGTGACGCAGCAGAATTCCACACCCTTCCTCTCTACACGTGTGTACCCCAAAGAGGCGCTGGGCAGTGGGTGTTCTCAGGCCAAGAGCAGTCCTTGTTCGGGGCTGCACCTGCTCTGTGGTTCCAAGGTTCTCTGACTCCGCTCCTTTGGGAGCATTTCAGAGCTTGACGCTATCCCCGGGCTGCCAAAGCAAAGAGGCCTAGCGGCCTTTCACACTGAAGGCATGGGCTTCTTTCCCATTCACAAAGTGTATGTTGCCCCTCCCAGGCTGGAGGCCTGTAAGTTGACACCCTCTGCTCTGCCCCCGGGAAAATGCAAGTGGGTGCACTCGATTGGGGCTGCCTGGTGAAACAACGGGCAGCCGCCAGCAGCCTGAGTACCTTTCCTGAAGTGAGATTCCTAGCTAGGTACACTCGGCCTTCGGAGGCTAGATGGGAGCAAACATGTGAAACTTGTGGGGAACGGCTTTGACCAACGGCCCAAATGCTTGTGCTGGGTGCGAGGGTTAGGCAGGAACTTTCCAACACAGGGTTTTTAACCTTACCATAAGCCGTCCCTTTGGGCTGAAGCAGGCGGGAGGTCTGTGTCCCCGTCTGGCAAGCAGGGCCTCAGGTGAGCCAGCCACCTGACTGCCTGCCCTCCATCCTAGCCAGCTGAGAAAAGATGGCAAGGCTGAGGGAACCCGCTTACAACGAAACGTTTCTCTTCCGACTAGGAGACTGTGCTACCAAACGTCAGCAGCGCCTCTCCCTCAGAGTGCTCTTCTGGTGTAGACTAGGGAGAGCTCCCTGGGTCCCCAGCGTATGAACGGCTCTTCGCCCGGTTGGTGTCATCCGAGAAAGAGCCAGAGGGGCTGATCTCAACCAATAGGGCTGCACACCGTGAGTCCTTCGGGTAGGGCAGTCCTGAGCCAACGTGCCGCCTAAGGAATGAAAGCAAAGTTTCCTTGCCACAGGAAAGCACACCGGGGCCTGGTGTTTTCTCTATGAAGTTGACGTGAGCTTGAGGGTGAGGCCTACACTACATTGTGGAAAAGCTCGGGGTTACCGGCTGCCTTTCTCCCTCTCTCTGTCCCATACCCGGGGCTCAGCGTTGGGGGAATGCTGAGTGGGAGAGGCTGCCTCGCTGCCGGACTCAGAAGGCTTCTTCCCTTTAGGGCAATTCCGTTTGTGTCTTACCTCGTGGCGGAGGAAGGAGGGCGCCTTGAGCTAGTCTACCACGGAATAGCGAACGACAGAGGATCTGGAGGAGCTGGTTTCTCGGTGGAAGGAGCCAAAACGCCTGCCTTCCTAAGTTCTCTTTCAGAACTGCCAGACACTCTGCCGTCATGGGCCTAAGAATTGGAAATTGTGACGGCCTGGCAACGCTCGGCATCCTAGGAGGCAGTGGAAGTGCGACTCTCAAACTGGACGGAAGAAGCTTCCAAGCATAGTGTTCTTCCATTTACCAAAGAGGACCCAAGTGTCTGAGGCTGGTAGCGTTGTTGCTGGAGCGAACTGGCGTCCCCGTGGGCCTGTCGGTTAATTTCCTGCGTCTGACCCTCTAAGGAAACTCTTCCAGAAAGCCTTTGGGACCCGCTTAGCGAGAACAGCTGCGAAGTGGATGCACAGAACATGAACCTAGATGCCAGCCCTGGGTCCCAATCATCCACCTTTCTCTGGAGGTTACGTAGCCCACGGGGGGGATTCAAGCAGGGAGTTTGCCTTAGACAACCGACACATGAAACTGGGATGAGGTGGAGGGCCACTCTCCTTGCCCTCACAACTCCGTGGCCCGGAGAAGTTGTGACGCAGCAGAATTCCACACCCTTCCTCTCTACACGTGTGTACCCCAAAGAGGCGCTGGGCAGTGGGTGTTCTCAGGCCAAGAGCAGTCCTTGTTCGGGGCTGCACCTGCTCTGTGGTTCCAAGGTTCTCTGACTCCGCTCCTTTGGGAGCATTTCAGAGCTTGACGCTATCCCCGGGCTGCCAAAGCAAAGAGGCCTAGCGGCCTTTCACACTGAAGGCATGGGCTTCTTTCCCATTCACAAAGTGTATGTTGCCCCTCCCAGGCTGGAGGCCTGTAAGTTGACACCCTCTGCTCTGCCCCCGGGAAAATGCAAGTGGGTGCACTCGATTGGGGCTGCCTGGTGAAACAACGGGCAGCCGCCAGCAGCCTGAGTACCTTTCCTGAAGTGAGATTCCTAGCTAGGTACACTCGGCCTTCGGAGGCTAGATGGGAGCAAACATGTGAAACTTGTGGGGAACGGCTTTGACCAACGGCCCAAATGCTTGTGCTGGGTGCGAGGGTTAGGCAGGAACTTTCCAACACAGGGTTTTTAACCTTACCATAAGCCGTCCCTTTGGGCTGAAGCAGGCGGGAGGTCTGTGTCCCCGTCTGGCAAGCAGGGCCTCAGGTGAGCCAGCCACCTGACTGCCTGCCCTCCATCCTAGCCAGCTGAGAAAAGATGGCAAGGCTGAGGGAACCCGCTTACAACGAAACGTTTCTCTTCCGACTAGGAGACTGTGCTACCAAACGTCAGCAGCGCCTCTCCCTCAGAGTGCTCTTCTGGTGTAGACTAGGGAGAGCTCCCTGGGTCCCCAGCGTATGAACGGCTCTTCGCCCGGTTGGTGTCATCCGAGAAAGAGCCAGAGGGGCTGATCTCAACCAATAGGGCTGCACACCGTGAGTCCTTCGGGTAGGGCAGTCCTGAGCCAACGTGCCGCCTAAGGAATGAAAGCAAAGTTTCCTTGCCACAGGAAAGCACACCGGGGCCTGGTGTTTTCTCTATGAAGTTGACGTGAGCTTGAGGGTGAGGCCTACACTACATTGTGGAAAAGCTCGGGGTTACCGGCTGCCTTTCTCCCTCTCTCTGTCCCATACCCGGGGCTCAGCGTTGGGGGAATGCTGAGTGGGAGAGGCTGCCTCGCTGCCGGACTCAGAAGGCTTCTTCCCTTTAGGGCAATTCCGTTTGTGTCTTACCTCGTGGCGGAGGAAGGAGGGCGCCTTGAGCTAGTCTACCACGGAATAGCGAACGACAGAGGATCTGGAGGAGCTGGTTTCTCGGTGGAAGGAGCCAAAACGCCTGCCTTCCTAAGTTCTCTTTCAGAACTGCCAGACACTCTGCCGTCATGGGCCTAAGAATTGGAAATTGTGACGGCCTGGCAACGCTCGGCATCCTAGGAGGCAGTGGAAGTGCGACTCTCAAACTGGACGGAAGAAGCTTCCAAGCATAGTGTTCTTCCATTTACCAAAGAGGACCCAAGTGTCTGAGGCTGGTAGCGTTGTTGCTGGAGCGAACTGGCGTCCCCGTGGGCCTGTCGGTTAATTTCCTGCGTCTGACCCTCTAAGGAAACTCTTCCAGAAAGCCTTTGGGACCCGCTTAGCGAGAACAGCTGCGAAGTGGATGCACAGAACATGAACCTAGATGCCAGCCCTGGGTCCCAATCATCCACCTTTCTCTGGAGGTTACGTAGCCCACGGGGGGGATTCAAGCAGGGAGTTTGCCTTAGACAACCGACACATGAAACTGGGATGAGGTGGAGGGCCACTCTCCTTGCCCTCACAACTCCGTGGCCCGGAGAAGTTGTGACGCAGCAGAATTCCACACCCTTCCTCTCTACACGTGTGTACCCCAAAGAGGCGCTGGGCAGTGGGTGTTCTCAGGCCAAGAGCAGTCCTTGTTCGGGGCTGCACCTGCTCTGTGGTTCCAAGGTTCTCTGACTCCGCTCCTTTGGGAGCATTTCAGAGCTTGACGCTATCCCCGGGCTGCCAAAGCAAAGAGGCCTAGCGGCCTTTCACACTGAAGGCATGGGCTTCTTTCCCATTCACAAAGTGTATGTTGCCCCTCCCAGGCTGGAGGCCTGTAAGTTGACACCCTCTGCTCTGCCCCCGGGAAAATGCAAGTGGGTGCACTCGATTGGGGCTGCCTGGTGAAACAACGGGCAGCCGCCAGCAGCCTGAGTACCTTTCCTGAAGTGAGATTCCTAGCTAGGTACACTCGGCCTTCGGAGGCTAGATGGGAGCAAACATGTGAAACTTGTGGGGAACGGCTTTGACCAACGGCCCAAATGCTTGTGCTGGGTGCGAGGGTTAGGCAGGAACTTTCCAACACAGGGTTTTTAACCTTACCATAAGCCGTCCCTTTGGGCTGAAGCAGGCGGGAGGTCTGTGTCCCCGTCTGGCAAGCAGGGCCTCAGGTGAGCCAGCCACCTGACTGCCTGCCCTCCATCCTAGCCAGCTGAGAAAAGATGGCAAGGCTGAGGGAACCCGCTTACAACGAAACGTTTCTCTTCCGACTAGGAGACTGTGCTACCAAACGTCAGCAGCGCCTCTCCCTCAGAGTGCTCTTCTGGTGTAGACTAGGGAGAGCTCCCTGGGTCCCCAGCGTATGAACGGCTCTTCGCCCGGTTGGTGTCATCCGAGAAAGAGCCAGAGGGGCTGATCTCAACCAATAGGGCTGCACACCGTGAGTCCTTCGGGTAGGGCAGTCCTGAGCCAACGTGCCGCCTAAGGAATGAAAGCAAAGTTTCCTTGCCACAGGAAAGCACACCGGGGCCTGGTGTTTTCTCTATGAAGTTGACGTGAGCTTGAGGGTGAGGCCTACACTACATTGTGGAAAAGCTCGGGGTTACCGGCTGCCTTTCTCCCTCTCTCTGTCCCATACCCGGGGCTCAGCGTTGGGGGAATGCTGAGTGGGAGAGGCTGCCTCGCTGCCGGACTCAGAAGGCTTCTTCCCTTTAGGGCAATTCCGTTTGTGTCTTACCTCGTGGCGGAGGAAGGAGGGCGCCTTGAGCTAGTCTACCACGGAATAGCGAACGACAGAGGATCTGGAGGAGCTGGTTTCTCGGTGGAAGGAGCCAAAACGCCTGCCTTCCTAAGTTCTCTTTCAGAACTGCCAGACACTCTGCCGTCATGGGCCTAAGAATTGGAAATTGTGACGGCCTGGCAACGCTCGGCATCCTAGGAGGCAGTGGAAGTGCGACTCTCAAACTGGACGGAAGAAGCTTCCAAGCATAGTGTTCTTCCATTTACCAAAGAGGACCCAAGTGTCTGAGGCTGGTAGCGTTGTTGCTGGAGCGAACTGGCGTCCCCGTGGGCCTGTCGGTTAATTTCCTGCGTCTGACCCTCTAAGGAAACTCTTCCAGAAAGCCTTTGGGACCCGCTTAGCGAGAACAGCTGCGAAGTGGATGCACAGAACATGAACCTAGATGCCAGCCCTGGGTCCCAATCATCCACCTTTCTCTGGAGGTTACGTAGCCCACGGGGGGGATTCAAGCAGGGAGTTTGCCTTAGACAACCGACACATGAAACTGGGATGAGGTGGAGGGCCACTCTCCTTGCCCTCACAACTCCGTGGCCCGGAGAAGTTGTGACGCAGCAGAATTCCACACCCTTCCTCTCTACACGTGTGTACCCCAAAGAGGCGCTGGGCAGTGGGTGTTCTCAGGCCAAGAGCAGTCCTTGTTCGGGGCTGCACCTGCTCTGTGGTTCCAAGGTTCTCTGACTCCGCTCCTTTGGGAGCATTTCAGAGCTTGACGCTATCCCCGGGCTGCCAAAGCAAAGAGGCCTAGCGGCCTTTCACACTGAAGGCATGGGCTTCTTTCCCATTCACAAAGTGTATGTTGCCCCTCCCAGGCTGGAGGCCTGTAAGTTGACACCCTCTGCTCTGCCCCCGGGAAAATGCAAGTGGGTGCACTCGATTGGGGCTGCCTGGTGAAACAACGGGCAGCCGCCAGCAGCCTGAGTACCTTTCCTGAAGTGAGATTCCTAGCTAGGTACACTCGGCCTTCGGAGGCTAGATGGGAGCAAACATGTGAAACTTGTGGGGAACGGCTTTGACCAACGGCCCAAATGCTTGTGCTGGGTGCGAGGGTTAGGCAGGAACTTTCCAACACAGGGTTTTTAACCTTACCATAAGCCGTCCCTTTGGGCTGAAGCAGGCGGGAGGTCTGTGTCCCCGTCTGGCAAGCAGGGCCTCAGGTGAGCCAGCCACCTGACTGCCTGCCCTCCATCCTAGCCAGCTGAGAAAAGATGGCAAGGCTGAGGGAACCCGCTTACAACGAAACGTTTCTCTTCCGACTAGGAGACTGTGCTACCAAACGTCAGCAGCGCCTCTCCCTCAGAGTGCTCTTCTGGTGTAGACTAGGGAGAGCTCCCTGGGTCCCCAGCGTATGAACGGCTCTTCGCCCGGTTGGTGTCATCCGAGAAAGAGCCAGAGGGGCTGATCTCAACCAATAGGGCTGCACACCGTGAGTCCTTCGGGTAGGGCAGTCCTGAGCCAACGTGCCGCCTAAGGAATGAAAGCAAAGTTTCCTTGCCACAGGAAAGCACACCGGGGCCTGGTGTTTTCTCTATGAAGTTGACGTGAGCTTGAGGGTGAGGCCTACACTACATTGTGGAAAAGCTCGGGGTTACCGGCTGCCTTTCTCCCTCTCTCTGTCCCATACCCGGGGCTCAGCGTTGGGGGAATGCTGAGTGGGAGAGGCTGCCTCGCTGCCGGACTCAGAAGGCTTCTTCCCTTTAGGGCAATTCCGTTTGTGTCTTACCTCGTGGCGGAGGAAGGAGGGCGCCTTGAGCTAGTCTACCACGGAATAGCGAACGACAGAGGATCTGGAGGAGCTGGTTTCTCGGTGGAAGGAGCCAAAACGCCTGCCTTCCTAAGTTCTCTTTCAGAACTGCCAGACACTCTGCCGTCATGGGCCTAAGAATTGGAAATTGTGACGGCCTGGCAACGCTCGGCATCCTAGGAGGCAGTGGAAGTGCGACTCTCGAACTGGACGGAAGAAGCTTCCAAGCATAGTGTTCTTCCATTTACCAAAGAGGACCCAAGTGTCTGAGGCTGGTAGCGTTGTTGCTGGAGCGAACTGGCGTCCCCGTGGGCCTGTCGGTTAATTTCCTGCGTCTGACCCTCTAAGGAAACTCTTCCAGAAAGCCTTTGGGACCCGCTTAGCGAGAACAGCTGCGAAGTGGATGCACAGAACATGAACCTAGATGCCAGCCCTGGGTCCCAATCATCCACCTTTCTCTGGAGGTTACGTAGCCCACGGGGGGGATTCAAGCAGGGAGTTTGCCTTAGACAACCGACACATGAAACTGGGATGAGGTGGAGGGCCACTCTCCTTGCCCTCACAACTCCGTGGCCCGGAGAAGTTGTGACGCAGCAGAATTCCACACCCTTCCTCTCTACACGTGTGTACCCCAAAGAGGCGCTGGGCAGTGGGTGTTCTCAGGCCAAGAGCAGTCCTTGTTCGGGGCTGCACCTGCTCTGTGGTTCCAAGGTTCTCTGACTCCGCTCCTTTGGGAGCATTTCAGAGCTTGACGCTATCCCCGGGCTGCCAAAGCAAAGAGGCCTAGCGGCCTTTCACACTGAAGGCATGGGCTTCTTTCCCATTCACAAAGTGTATGTTGCCCCTCCCAGGCTGGAGGCCTGTAAGTTGACACCCTCTGCTCTGCCCCCGGGAAAATGCAAGTGGGTGCACTCGATTGGGGCTGCCTGGTGAAACAACGGGCAGCCGCCAGCAGCCTGAGTACCTTTCCTGAAGTGAGATTCCTAGCTAGGTACACTCGGCCTTCGGAGGCTAGATGGGAGCAAACATGTGAAACTTGTGGGGAACGGCTTTGACCAACGGCCCAAATGCTTGTGCTGGGTGCGAGGGTTAGGCAGGAACTTTCCAACACAGGGTTTTTAACCTTACCATAAGCCGTCCCTTTGGGCTGAAGCAGGCGGGAGGTCTGTGTCCCCGTCTGGCAAGCAGGGCCTCAGGTGAGCCTGCCACCTGACTGCCTGCCCTCCATCCTAGCCAGCTGAGAAAAGATGGCAAGGCTGAGGGAACCCGCTTACAACGAAACGTTTCTCTTCCGACTAGGAGACTGTGCTACCAAACGTCAGCAGCGCCTCTCCCTCAGAGTGCTCTTCTGGTGTAGACTAGGGAGAGCTCCCTGGGTCCCCAGCGTATGAACGGCTCTTCGCCCGGTTGGTGTCATCCGAGAAAGAGCCAGAGGGGCTGATCTCAACCAATAGGGCTGCACACCGTGAGTCCTTCGGGTAGGGCAGTCCTGAGCCAACGTGCCGCCTAAGGAATGAAAGCAAAGTTTCCTTGCCACAGGAAAGCACACCGGGGCCTGGTGTTTTCTCTATGAAGTTGACGTGAGCTTGAGGGTGAGGCCTACACTACATTGTGGAAAAGCTCGGGGTTACCGGCTGCCTTTCTCCCTCTCTCTGTCCCATACCCGGGGCTCAGCGTTGGGGGAATGCTGAGTGGGAGAGGCTGCCTCGCTGCCGGACTCAGAAGGCTTCTTCCCTTTAGGGCAATTCCGTTTGTGTCTTACCTCGTGGCGGAGGAAGGAGGGCGCCTTGAGCTAGTCTACCACGGAATAGCGAACGACAGAGGATCTGGAGGAGCTGGTTTCTCGGTGGAAGGAGCCAAAACGCCTGCCTTCCTAAGTTCTCTTTCAGAACTGCCAGACACTCTGCCGTCATGGGCCTAAGAATTGGAAATTGTGACGGCCTGGCAACGCTCGGCATCCTAGGAGGCAGTGGAAGTGCGACTCTCAAACTGGACGGAAGAAGCTTCCAAGCATAGTGTTCTTCCATTTACCAAAGAGGACCCAAGTGTCTGAGGCTGGTAGCGTTGTTGCTGGAGCGAACTGGCGTCCCCGTGGGCCTGTCGGTTAATTTCCTGCGTCTGACCCTCTAAGGAAACTCTTCCAGAAAGCCTTTGGGACCCGCTTAGCGAGAACAGCTGCGAAGTGGATGCACAGAACATGAACCTAGATGCCAGCCCTGGGTCCCAATCATCCACCTTTCTCTGGAGGTTACGTAGCCCACGGGGGGGATTCAAGCAGGGAGTTTGCCTTAGACAACCGACACATGAAACTGGGATGAGGTGGAGGGCCACTCTCCTTGCCCTCACAACTCCGTGGCCCGGAGAAGTTGTGACGCAGCAGAATTCCACACCCTTCCTCTCTACACGTGTGTACCCCAAAGAGGCGCTGGGCAGTGGGTGTTCTCAGGCCAAGAGCAGTCCTTGTTCGGGGCTGCACCTGCTCTGTGGTTCCAAGGTTCTCTGACTCCGCTCCTTTGGGAGCATTTCAGAGCTTGACGCTATCCCCGGGCTGCCAAAGCAAAGAGGCCTAGCGGCCTTTCACACTGAAGGCATGGGCTTCTTTCCCATTCACAAAGTGTATGTTGCCCCTCCCAGGCTGGAGGCCTGTAAGTTGACACCCTCTGCTCTGCCCCCGGGAAAATGCAAGTGGGTGCACTCGATTGGGGCTGCCTGGTGAAACAACGGGCAGCCGCCAGCAGCCTGAGTACCTTTCCTGAAGTGAGATTCCTAGCTAGGTACACTCGGCCTTCGGAGGCTAGATGGGAGCAAACATGTGAAACTTGTGGGGAACGGCTTTGACCAACGGCCCAAATGCTTGTGCTGGGTGCGAGGGTTAGGCAGGAACTTTCCAACACAGGGTTTTTAACCTTACCATAAGCCGTCCCTTTGGGCTGAAGCAGGCGGGAGGTCTGTGTCCCCGTCTGGCAAGCAGGGCCTCAGGTGAGCCTGCCACCTGACTGCCTGCCCTCCATCCTAGCCAGCTGAGAAAAGATGGCAAGGCTGAGGGAACCCGCTTACAACGAAACGTTTCTCTTCCGACTAGGAGACTGTGCTACCAAACGTCAGCAGCGCCTCTCCCTCAGAGTGCTCTTCTGGTGTAGACTAGGGAGAGCTCCCTGGGTCCCCAGCGTATGAACGGCTCTTCGCCCGGTTGGTGTCATCCGAGAAAGAGCCAGAGGGGCTGATCTCAACCAATAGGGCTGCACACCGTGAGTCCTTCGGGTAGGGCAGTCCTGAGCCAACGTGCCGCCTAAGGAATGAAAGCAAAGTTTCCTTGCCACAGGAAAGCACACCGGGGCCTGGTGTTTTCTCTATGAAGTTGACGTGAGCTTGAGGGTGAGGCCTACACTACATTGTGGAAAAGCTCGGGGTTACCGGCTGCCTTTCTCCCTCTCTCTGTCCCATACCCGGGGCTCAGCGTTGGGGGAATGCTGAGTGGGAGAGGCTGCCTCGCTGCCGGACTCAGAAGGCTTCTTCCCTTTAGGGCAATTCCGTTTGTGTCTTACCTCGTGGCGGAGGAAGGAGGGCGCCTTGAGCTAGTCTACCACGGAATAGCGAACGACAGAGGATCTGGAGGAGCTGGTTTCTCGGTGGAAGGAGCCAAAACGCCTGCCTTCCTAAGTTCTCTTTCAGAACTGCCAGACACTCTGCCGTCATGGGCCTAAGAATTGGAAATTGTGACGGCCTGGCAACGCTCGGCATCCTAGGAGGCAGTGGAAGTGCGACTCTCAAACTGGACGGAAGAAGCTTCCAAGCATAGTGTTCTTCCATTTACCAAAGAGGACCCAAGTGTCTGAGGCTGGTAGCGTTGTTGCTGGAGCGAACTGGCGTCCCCGTGGGCCTGTCGGTTAATTTCCTGCGTCTGACCCTCTAAGGAAACTCTTCCAGAAAGCCTTTGGGACCCGCTTAGCGAGAACAGCTGCGAAGTGGATGCACAGAACATGAACCTAGATGCCAGCCCTGGGTCCCAATCATCCACCTTTCTCTGGAGGTTACGTAGCCCACGGGGGGGATTCAAGCAGGGAGTTTGCCTTAGACAACCGACACATGAAACTGGGATGAGGTGGAGGGCCACTCTCCTTGCCCTCACAACTCCGTGGCCCGGAGAAGTTGTGACGCAGCAGAATTCCACACCCTTCCTCTCTACACGTGTGTACCCCAAAGAGGCGCTGGGCAGTGGGTGTTCTCAGGCCAAGAGCAGTCCTTGTTCGGGGCTGCACCTGCTCTGTGGTTCCAAGGTTCTCTGACTCCGCTCCTTTGGGAGCATTTCAGAGCTTGACGCTATCCCCGGGCTGCCAAAGCAAAGAGGCCTAGCGGCCTTTCACACTGAAGGCATGGGCTTCTTTCCCATTCACAAAGTGTATGTTGCCCCTCCCAGGCTGGAGGCCTGTAAGTTGACACCCTCTGCTCTGCCCCCGGGAAAATGCAAGTGGGTGCACTCGATTGGGGCTGCCTGGTGAAACAACGGGCAGCCGCCAGCAGCCTGAGTACCTTTCCTGAAGTGAGATTCCTAGCTAGGTACACTCGGCCTTCGGAGGCTAGATGGGAGCAAACATGTGAAACTTGTGGGGAACGGCTTTGACCAACGGCCCAAATGCTTGTGCTGGGTGCGAGGGTTAGGCAGGAACTTTCCAACACAGGGTTTTTAACCTTACCATAAGCCGTCCCTTTGGGCTGAAGCAGGCGGGAGGTCTGTGTCCCCGTCTGGCAAGCAGGGCCTCAGGTGAGCCTGCCACCTGACTGCCTGCCCTCCATCCTAGCCAGCTGAGAAAAGATGGCAAGGCTGAGGGAACCCGCTTACAACGAAACGTTTCTCTTCCGACTAGGAGACTGTGCTACCAAACGTCAGCAGCGCCTCTCCCTCAGAGTGCTCTTCTGGTGTAGACTAGGGAGAGCTCCCTGGGTCCCCAGCGTATGAACGGCTCTTCGCCCGGTTGGTGTCATCCGAGAAAGAGCCAGAGGGGCTGATCTCAACCAATAGGGCTGCACACCGTGAGTCCTTCGGGTAGGGCAGTCCTGAGCCAACGTGCCGCCTAAGGAATGAAAGCAAAGTTTCCTTGCCACAGGAAAGCACACCGGGGCCTGGTGTTTTCTCTATGAAGTTGACGTGAGCTTGAGGGTGAGGCCTACACTACATTGTGGAAAAGCTCGGGGTTACCGGCTGCCTTTCTCCCTCTCTCTGTCCCATACCCGGGGCTCAGCGTTGGGGGAATGCTGAGTGGGAGAGGCTGCCTCGCTGCCGGACTCAGAAGGCTTCTTCCCTTTAGGGCAATTCCGTTTGTGTCTTACCTCGTGGCGGAGGAAGGAGGGCGCCTTGAGCTAGTCTACCACGGAATAGCGAACGACAGAGGATCTGGAGGAGCTGGTTTCTCGGTGGAAGGAGCCAAAACGCCTGCCTTCCTAAGTTCTCTTTCAGAACTGCCAGACACTCTGCCGTCATGGGCCTAAGAATTGGAAATTGTGACGGCCTGGCAACGCTCGGCATCCTAGGAGGCAGTGGAAGTGCGACTCTCAAACTGGACGGAAGAAGCTTCCAAGCATAGTGTTCTTCCATTTACCAAAGAGGACCCAAGTGTCTGAGGCTGGTAGCGTTGTTGCTGGAGCGAACTGGCGTCCCCGTGGGCCTGTCGGTTAATTTCCTGCGTCTGACCCTCTAAGGAAACTCTTCCAGAAAGCCTTTGGGACCCGCTTAGCGAGAACAGCTGCGAAGTGGATGCACAGAACATGAACCTAGATGCCAGCCCTGGGTCCCAATCATCCACCTTTCTCTGGAGGTTACGTAGCCCACGGGGGGGATTCAAGCAGGGAGTTTGCCTTAGACAACCGACACATGAAACTGGGATGAGGTGGAGGGCCACTCTCCTTGCCCTCACAACTCCGTGGCCCGGAGAAGTTGTGACGCAGCAGAATTCCACACCCTTCCTCTCTACACGTGTGTACCCCAAAGAGGCGCTGGGCAGTGGGTGTTCTCAGGCCAAGAGCAGTCCTTGTTCGGGGCTGCACCTGCTCTGTGGTTCCAAGGTTCTCTGACTCCGCTCCTTTGGGAGCATTTCAGAGCTTGACGCTATCCCCGGGCTGCCAAAGCAAAGAGGCCTAGCGGCCTTTCACACTGAAGGCATGGGCTTCTTTCCCATTCACAAAGTGTATGTTGCCCCTCCCAGGCTGGAGGCCTGTAAGTTGACACCCTCTGCTCTGCCCCCGGGAAAATGCAAGTGGGTGCACTCGATTGGGGCTGCCTGGTGAAACAACGGGCAGCCGCCAGCAGCCTGAGTACCTTTCCTGAAGTGAGATTCCTAGCTAGGTACACTCGGCCTTCGGAGGCTAGATGGGAGCAAACATGTGAAACTTGTGGGGAACGGCTTTGACCAACGGCCCAAATGCTTGTGCTGGGTGCGAGGGTTAGGCAGGAACTTTCCAACACAGGGTTTTTAACCTTACCATAAGCCGTCCCTTTGGGCTGAAGCAGGCGGGAGGTCTGTGTCCCCGTCTGGCAAGCAGGGCCTCAGGTGAGCCAGCCACCTGACTGCCTGCCCTCCATCCTAGCCAGCTGAGAAAAGATGGCAAGGCTGAGGGAACCCGCTTACAACGAAACGTTTCTCTTCCGACTAGGAGACTGTGCTACCAAACGTCAGCAGCGCCTCTCCCTCAGAGTGCTCTTCTGGTGTAGACTAGGGAGAGCTCCCTGGGTCCCCAGCGTATGAACGGCTCTTCGCCCGGTTGGTGTCATCCGAGAAAGAGCCAGAGGGGCTGATCTCAACCAATAGGGCTGCACACCGTGAGTCCTTCGGGTAGGGCAGTCCTGAGCCAACGTGCCGCCTAAGGAATGAAAGCAAAGTTTCCTTGCCACAGGAAAGCACACCGGGGCCTGGTGTTTTCTCTATGAAGTTGACGTGAGCTTGAGGGTGAGGCCTACACTACATTGTGGAAAAGCTCGGGGTTACCGGCTGCCTTTCTCCCTCTCTCTGTCCCATACCCGGGGCTCAGCGTTGGGGGAATGCTGAGTGGGAGAGGCTGCCTCGCTGCCGGACTCAGAAGGCTTCTTCCCTTTAGGGCAATTCCGTTTGTGTCTTACCTCGTGGCGGAGGAAGGAGGGCGCCTTGAGCTAGTCTACCACGGAATAGCGAACGACAGAGGATCTGGAGGAGCTGGTTTCTCGGTGGAAGGAGCCAAAACGCCTGCCTTCCTAAGTTCTCTTTCAGAACTGCCAGACACTCTGCCGTCATGGGCCTAAGAACTGGAAATTGTGACGGCCTGGCAACGCTCGGCATCCTAGGAGGCAGTGGAAGTGCGACTCTCAAACTGGACGGAAGAAGCTTCCAAGCATAGTGTTCTTCCATTTACCAAAGAGGACCCAAGTGTCTGAGGCTGGTAGCGTTGTTGCTGGAGCGAACTGGCGTCCCCGTGGGCCTGTCGGTTAATTTCCTGCGTCTGACCCTCTAAGGAAACTCTTCCAGAAAGCCTTTGGGACCCGCTTAGCGAGAACAGCTGCGAAGTGGATGCACAGAACATGAACCTAGATGCCAGCCCTGGGTCCCAATCATCCACCTTTCTCTGGAGGTTACGTAGCCCACGGGGGGGATTCAAGCAGGGAGTTTGCCTTAGACAACCGACACATGAAACTGGGATGAGGTGGAGGGCCACTCTCCTTGCCCTCACAACTCCGTGGCCCGGAGAAGTTGTGACGCAGCAGAATTCCACACCCTTCCTCTCTACACGTGTGTACCCCAAAGAGGCGCTGGGCAGTGGGTGTTCTCAGGCCAAGAGCAGTCCTTGTTCGGGGCTGCACCTGCTCTGTGGTTCCAAGGTTCTCTGACTCCGCTCCTTTGGGAGCATTTCAGAGCTTGACGCTATCCCCGGGCTGCCAAAGCAAAGAGGCCTAGCGGCCTTTCACACTGAAGGCATGGGCTTCTTTCCCATTCACAAAGTGTATGTTGCCCCTCCCAGGCTGGAGGCCTGTAAGTTGACACCCTCTGCTCTGCCCCCGGGAAAATGCAAGTGGGTGCACTCGATTGGGGCTGCCTGGTGAAACAACGGGCAGCCGCCAGCAGCCTGAGTACCTTTCCTGAAGTGAGATTCCTAGCTAGGTACACTCGGCCTTCGGAGGCTAGATGGGAGCAAACATGTGAAACTTGTGGGGAACGGCTTTGACCAACGGCCCAAATGCTTGTGCTGGGTGCGAGGGTTAGGCAGGAACTTTCCAACACAGGGTTTTTAACCTTACCATAAGCCGTCCCTTTGGGCTGAAGCAGGCGGGAGGTCTGTGTCCCCGTCTGGCAAGCAGGGCCTCAGGTGAGCCTGCCACCTGACTGCCTGCCCTCCATCCTAGCCAGCTGAGAAAAGATGGCAAGGCTGAGGGAACCCGCTTACAACGAAACGTTTCTCTTCCGACTAGGAGACTGTGCTACCAAACGTCAGCAGCGCCTCTCCCTCAGAGTGCTCTTCTGGTGTAGACTAGGGAGAGCTCCCTGGGTCCCCAGCGTATGAACGGCTCTTCGCCCGGTTGGTGTCATCCGAGAAAGAGCCAGAGGGGCTGATCTCAACCAATAGGGCTGCACACCGTGAGTCCTTCGGGTAGGGCAGTCCTGAGCCAACGTGCCGCCTAAGGAATGAAAGCAAAGTTTCCTTGCCACAGGAAAGCACACCGGGGCCTGGTGTTTTCTCTATGAAGTTGACGTGAGCTTGAGGGTGAGGCCTACACTACATTGTGGAAAAGCTCGGGGTTACCGGCTGCCTTTCTCCCTCTCTCTGTCCCATACCCGGGGCTCAGCGTTGGGGGAATGCTGAGTGGGAGAGGCTGCCTCGCTGCCGGACTCAGAAGGCTTCTTCCCTTTAGGGCAATTCCGTTTGTGTCTTACCTCGTGGCGGAGGAAGGAGGGCGCCTTGAGCTAGTCTACCACGGAATAGCGAACGACAGAGGATCTGGAGGAGCTGGTTTCTCGGTGGAAGGAGCCAAAACGCCTGCCTTCCTAAGTTCTCTTTCAGAACTGCCAGACACTCTGCCGTCATGGGCCTAAGAATTGGAAATTGTGACGGCCTGGCAACGCTCGGCATCCTAGGAGGCAGTGGAAGTGCGACTCTCAAACTGGACGGAAGAAGCTTCCAAGCATAGTGTTCTTCCATTTACCAAAGAGGACCCAAGTGTCTGAGGCTGGTAGCGTTGTTGCTGGAGCGAACTGGCGTCCCCGTGGGCCTGTCGGTTAATTTCCTGCGTCTGACCCTCTAAGGAAACTCTTCCAGAAAGCCTTTGGGACCCGCTTAGCGAGAACAGCTGCGAAGTGGATGCACAGAACATGAACCTAGATGCCAGCCCTGGGTCCCAATCATCCACCTTTCTCTGGAGGTTACGTAGCCCACGGGGGGGATTCAAGCAGGGAGTTTGCCTTAGACAACCGACACATGAAACTGGGATGAGGTGGAGGGCCACTCTCCTTGCCCTCACAACTCCGTGGCCCGGAGAAGTTGTGACGCAGCAGAATTCCACACCCTTCCTCTCTACACGTGTGTACCCCAAAGAGGCGCTGGGCAGTGGGTGTTCTCAGGCCAAGAGCAGTCCTTGTTCGGGGCTGCACCTGCTCTGTGGTTCCAAGGTTCTCTGACTCCGCTCCTTTGGGAGCATTTCAGAGCTTGACGCTATCCCCGGGCTGCCAAAGCAAAGAGGCCTAGCGGCCTTTCACACTGAAGGCATGGGCTTCTTTCCCATTCACAA
This sequence comes from Balaenoptera ricei, assembly GCF_028023285.1. Lineage (NCBI taxonomy): Eukaryota > Metazoa > Chordata > Mammalia > Artiodactyla > Balaenopteridae > Balaenoptera > Balaenoptera ricei. Next base: position 102,834 of record NW_026777755.1, read on the forward strand.
AGTGTATGTTGCCCCTCCCAGGCTGGAGGCCTGTAAGTTGACACCCTCTGCTCTGCCCCCGGGAAAATGCAAGTGGGTGCACTCGATTGGGGCTGCCTGGTGAAACAACGGGCAGCCGCCAGCAGCCTGAGTACCTTTCCTGAAGTGAGATTCCTAGCTAGGTACACTCGGCCTTCGGAGGCTAGATGGGAGCAAACATGTGAAACTTGTGGGGAACGGCTTTGACCAACGGCCCAAATGCTTGTGCTGGGTGCGAGGGTTAGGCAGGAACTTTCCAACACAGGGTTTTTAACCTTACCATAAGCCGTCCCTTTGGGCTGAAGCAGGCGGGAGGTCTGTGTCCCCGTCTGGCAAGCAGGGCCTCAGGTGAGCCAGCCACCTGACTGCCTGCCCTCCATCCTAGCCAGCTGAGAAAAGATGGCAAGGCTGAGGGAACCCGCTTACAACGAAACGTTTCTCTTCCGACTAGGAGACTGTGCTACCAAACGTCAGCAGCGCCTCTCCCTCAGAGTGCTCTTCTGGTGTAGACTAGGGAGAGCTCCCTGGGTCCCCAGCGTATGAACGGCTCTTCGCCCGGTTGGTGTCATCCGAGAAAGAGCCAGAGGGGCTGATCTCAACCAATAGGGCTGCACACCGTGAGTCCTTCGGGTAGGGCAGTCCTGAGCCAACGTGCCGCCTAAGGAATGAAAGCAAAGTTTCCTTGCCACAGGAAAGCACACCGGGGCCTGGTGTTTTCTCTATGAAGTTGACGTGAGCTTGAGGGTGAGGCCTACACTACATTGTGGAAAAGCTCGGGGTTACCGGCTGCCTTTCTCCCTCTCTCTGTCCCATACCCGGGGCTCAGCGTTGGGGGAATGCTGAGTGGGAGAGGCTGCCTCGCTGCCGGACTCAGAAGGCTTCTTCCCTTTAGGGCAATTCCGTTTGTGTCTTACCTCGTGGCGGAGGAAGGAGGGCGCCTTGAGCTAGTCTACCACGGAATAGCGAACGACAGAGGATCTGGAGGAGCTGGTTTCTCGGTGGAAGGAGCCAAAACGCCTGCCTTCCTAAGTTCTCTTTCAGAACTGCCAGACACTCTGCCGTCATGGGCCTAAGAATTGGAAATTGTGACGGCCTGGCAACGCTCGGCATCCTAGGAGGCAGTGGAAGTGCGACTCTCAAACTGGACGGAAGAAGCTTCCAAGCATAGTGTTCTTCCATTTACCAAAGAGGACCCAAGTGTCTGAGGCTGGTAGCGTTGTTGCTGGAGCGAACTGGCGTCCCCGTGGGCCTGTCGGTTAATTTCCTGCGTCTGACCCTCTAAGGAAACTCTTCCAGAAAGCCTTTGGGACCCGCTTAGCGAGAACAGCTGCGAAGTGGATGCACAGAACATGAACCTAGATGCCAGCCCTGGGTCCCAATCATCCACCTTTCTCTGGAGGTTACGTAGCCCACGGGGGGGATTCAAGCAGGGAGTTTGCCTTAGACAACCGACACATGAAACTGGGATGAGGTGGAGGGCCACTCTCCTTGCCCTCACAACTCCGTGGCCCGGAGAAGTTGTGACGCAGCAGAATTCCACACCCTTCCTCTCTACACGTGTGTACCCCAAAGAGGCGCTGGGCAGTGGGTGTTCTCAGGCCAAGAGCAGTCCTTGTTCGGGGCTGCACCTGCTCTGTGGTTCCAAGGTTCTCTGACTCCGCTCCTTTGGGAGCATTTCAGAGCTTGACGCTATCCCCGGGCTGCCAAAGCAAAGAGGCCTAGCGGCCTTTCACACTGAAGGCATGGGCTTCTTTCCCATTCACAAAGTGTATGTTGCCCCTCCCAGGCTGGAGGCCTGTAAGTTGACACCCTCTGCTCTGCCCCCGGGAAAATGCAAGTGGGTGCACTCGATTGGGGCTGCCTGGTGAAACAACGGGCAGCCGCCAGCAGCCTGAGTACCTTTCCTGAAGTGAGATTCCTAGCTAGGTACACTCGGCCTTCGGAGGCTAGATGGGAGCAAACATGTGAAACTTGTGGGGAACGGCTTTGACCAACGGCCCAAATGCTTGTGCTGGGTGCGAGGGTTAGGCAGGAACTTTCCAACACAGGGTTTTTAACCTTACCATAAGCCGTCCCTTTGGGCTGAAGCAGGCGGGAGGTCTGTGTCCCCGTCTGGCAAGCAGGGCCTCAGGTGAGCCAGCCACCTGACTGCCTGCCCTCCATCCTAGCCAGCTGAGAAAAGATGGCAAGGCTGAGGGAACCCGCTTACAACGAAACGTTTCTCTTCCGACTAGGAGACTGTGCTACCAAACGTCAGCAGCGCCTCTCCCTCAGAGTGCTCTTCTGGTGTAGACTAGGGAGAGCTCCCTGGGTCCCCAGCGTATGAACGGCTCTTCGCCCGGTTGGTGTCATCCGAGAAAGAGCCAGAGGGGCTGATCTCAACCAATAGGGCTGCACACCGTGAGTCCTTCGGGTAGGGCAGTCCTGAGCCAACGTGCCGCCTAAGGAATGAAAGCAAAGTTTCCTTGCCACAGGAAAGCACACCGGGGCCTGGTGTTTTCTCTATGAAGTTGACGTGAGCTTGAGGGTGAGGCCTACACTACATTGTGGAAAAGCTCGGGGTTACCGGCTGCCTTTCTCCCTCTCTCTGTCCCATACCCGGGGCTCAGCGTTGGGGGAATGCTGAGTGGGAGAGGCTGCCTCGCTGCCGGACTCAGAAGGCTTCTTCCCTTTAGGGCAATTCCGTTTGTGTCTTACCTCGTGGCGGAGGAAGGAGGGCGCCTTGAGCTAGTCTACCACGGAATAGCGAACGACAGAGGATCTGGAGGAGCTGGTTTCTCGGTGGAAGGAGCCAAAACGCCTGCCTTCCTAAGTTCTCTTTCAGAACTGCCAGACACTCTGCCGTCATGGGCCTAAGAATTGGAAATTGTGACGGCCTGGCAACGCTCGGCATCCTAGGAGGCAGTGGAAGTGCGACTCTCAAACTGGACGGAAGAAGCTTCCAAGCATAGTGTTCTTCCATTTACCAAAGAGGACCCAAGTGTCTGAGGCTGGTAGCGTTGTTGCTGGAGCGAACTGGCGTCCCCGTGGGCCTGTCGGTTAATTTCCTGCGTCTGACCCTCTAAGGAAACTCTTCCAGAAAGCCTTTGGGACCCGCTTAGCGAGAACAGCTGCGAAGTGGATGCACAGAACATGAACCTAGATGCCAGCCCTGGGTCCCAATCATCCACCTTTCTCTGGAGGTTACGTAGCCCACGGGGGGGATTCAAGCAGGGAGTTTGCCTTAGACAACCGACACATGAAACTGGGATGAGGTGGAGGGCCACTCTCCTTGCCCTCACAACTCCGTGGCCCGGAGAAGTTGTGACGCAGCAGAATTCCACACCCTTCCTCTCTACACGTGTGTACCCCAAAGAGGCGCTGGGCAGTGGGTGTTCTCAGGCCAAGAGCAGTCCTTGTTCGGGGCTGCACCTGCTCTGTGGTTCCAAGGTTCTCTGACTCCGCTCCTTTGGGAGCATTTCAGAGCTTGACGCTATCCCCGGGCTGCCAAAGCAAAGAGGCCTAGCGGCCTTTCACACTGAAGGCATGGGCTTCTTTCCCATTCACAAAGTGTATGTTGCCCCTCCCAGGCTGGAGGCCTGTAAGTTGACACCCTCTGCTCTGCCCCCGGGAAAATGCAAGTGGGTGCACTCGATTGGGGCTGCCTGGTGAAACAACGGGCAGCCGCCAGCAGCCTGAGTACCTTTCCTGAAGTGAGATTCCTAGCTAGGTACACTCGGCCTTCGGAGGCTAGATGGGAGCAAACATGTGAAACTTGTGGGGAACGGCTTTGACCAACGGCCCAAATGCTTGTGCTGGGTGCGAGGGTTAGGCAGGAACTTTCCAACACAGGGTTTTTAACCTTACCATAAGCCGTCCCTTTGGGCTGAAGCAGGCGGGAGGTCTGTGTCCCCGTCTGGCAAGCAGGGCCTCAGGTGAGCCAGCCACCTGACTGCCTGCCCTCCATCCTAGCCAGCTGAGAAAAGATGGCAAGGCTGAGGGAACCCGCTTACAACGAAACGTTTCTCTTCCGACTAGGAGACTGTGCTACCAAACGTCAGCAGCGCCTCTCCCTCAGAGTGCTCTTCTGGTGTAGACTAGGGAGAGCTCCCTGGGTCCCCAGCGTATGAACGGCTCTTCGCCCGGTTGGTGTCATCCGAGAAAGAGCCAGAGGGGCTGATCTCAACCAATAGGGCTGCACACCGTGAGTCCTTCGGGTAGGGCAGTCCTGAGCCAACGTGCCGCCTAAGGAATGAAAGCAAAGTTTCCTTGCCACAGGAAAGCACACCGGGGCCTGGTGTTTTCTCTATGAAGTTGACGTGAGCTTGAGGGTGAGGCCTACACTACATTGTGGAAAAGCTCGGGGTTACCGGCTGCCTTTCTCCCTCTCTCTGTCCCATACCCGGGGCTCAGCGTTGGGGGAATGCTGAGTGGGAGAGGCTGCCTCGCTGCCGGACTCAGAAGGCTTCTTCCCTTTAGGGCAATTCCGTTTGTGTCTTACCTCGTGGCGGAGGAAGGAGGGCGCCTTGAGCTAGTCTACCACGGAATAGCGAACGACAGAGGATCTGGAGGAGCTGGTTTCTCGGTGGAAGGAGCCAAAACGCCTGCCTTCCTAAGTTCTCTTTCAGAACTGCCAGACACTCTGCCGTCATGGGCCTAAGAACTGGAAATTGTGACGGCCTGGCAACGCTCGGCATCCTAGGAGGCAGTGGAAGTGCGACTCTCAAACTGGACGGAAGAAGCTTCCAAGCATAGTGTTCTTCCATTTACCAAAGAGGACCCAAGTGTCTGAGGCTGGTAGCGTTGTTGCTGGAGCGAACTGGCGTCCCCGTGGGCCTGTCGGTTAATTTCCTGCGTCTGACCCTCTAAGGAAACTCTTCCAGAAAGCCTTTGGGACCCGCTTAGCGAGAACAGCTGCGAAGTGGATGCACAGAACATGAACCTAGATGCCAGCCCTGGGTCCCAATCATCCACCTTTCTCTGGAGGTTACGTAGCCCACGGGGGGGATTCAAGCAGGGAGTTTGCCTTAGACAACCGACACATGAAACTGGGATGAGGTGGAGGGCCACTCTCCTTGCCCTCACAACTCCGTGGCCCGGAGAAGTTGTGACGCAGCAGAATTCCACACCCTTCCTCTCTACACGTGTGTACCCCAAAGAGGCGCTGGGCAGTGGGTGTTCTCAGGCCAAGAGCAGTCCTTGTTCGGGGCTGCACCTGCTCTGTGGTTCCAAGGTTCTCTGACTCCGCTCCTTTGGGAGCATTTCAGAGCTTGACGCTATCCCCGGGCTGCCAAAGCAAAGAGGCCTAGCGGCCTTTCACACTGAAGGCATGGGCTTCTTTCCCATTCACAAAGTGTATGTTGCCCCTCCCAGGCTGGAGGCCTGTAAGTTGACACCCTCTGCTCTGCCCCCGGGAAAATGCAAGTGGGTGCACTCGATTGGGGCTGCCTGGTGAAACAACGGGCAGCCGCCAGCAGCCTGAGTACCTTTCCTGAAGTGAGATTCCTAGCTAGGTACACTCGGCCTTCGGAGGCTAGATGGGAGCAAACATGTGAAACTTGTGGGGAACGGCTTTGACCAACGGCCCAAATGCTTGTGCTGGGTGCGAGGGTTAGGCAGGAACTTTCCAACACAGGGTTTTTAACCTTACCATAAGCCGTCCCTTTGGGCTGAAGCAGGCGGGAGGTCTGTGTCCCCGTCTGGCAAGCAGGGCCTCAGGTGAGCCTGCCACCTGACTGCCTGCCCTCCATCCTAGCCAGCTGAGAAAAGATGGCAAGGCTGAGGGAACCCGCTTACAACGAAACGTTTCTCTTCCGACTAGGAGACTGTGCTACCAAACGTCAGCAGCGCCTCTCCCTCAGAGTGCTCTTCTGGTGTAGACTAGGGAGAGCTCCCTGGGTCCCCAGCGTATGAACGGCTCTTCGCCCGGTTGGTGTCATCCGAGAAAGAGCCAGAGGGGCTGATCTCAACCAATAGGGCTGCACACCGTGAGTCCTTCGGGTAGGGCAGTCCTGAGCCAACGTGCCGCCTAAGGAATGAAAGCAAAGTTTCCTTGCCACAGGAAAGCACACCGGGGCCTGGTGTTTTCTCTATGAAGTTGACGTGAGCTTGAGGGTGAGGCCTACACTACATTGTGGAAAAGCTCGGGGTTACCGGCTGCCTTTCTCCCTCTCTCTGTCCCATACCCGGGGCTCAGCGTTGGGGGAATGCTGAGTGGGAGAGGCTGCCTCGCTGCCGGACTCAGAAGGCTTCTTCCCTTTAGGGCAATTCCGTTTGTGTCTTACCTCGTGGCGGAGGAAGGAGGGCGCCTTGAGCTAGTCTACCACGGAATAGCGAACGACAGAGGATCTGGAGGAGCTGGTTTCTCGGTGGAAGGAGCCAAAACGCCTGCCTTCCTAAGTTCTCTTTCAGAACTGCCAGACACTCTGCCGTCATGGGCCTAAGAATTGGAAATTGTGACGGCCTGGCAACGCTCGGCATCCTAGGAGGCAGTGGAAGTGCGACTCTCAAACTGGACGGAAGAAGCTTCCAAGCATAGTGTTCTTCCATTTACCAAAGAGGACCCAAGTGTCTGAGGCTGGTAGCGTTGTTGCTGGAGCGAACTGGCGTCCCCGTGGGCCTGTCGGTTAATTTCCTGCGTCTGACCCTCTAAGGAAACTCTTCCAGAAAGCCTTTGGGACCCGCTTAGCGAGAACAGCTGCGAAGTGGATGCACAGAACATGAACCTAGATGCCAGCCCTGGGTCCCAATCATCCACCTTTCTCTGGAGGTTACGTAGCCCACGGGGGGGATTCAAGCAGGGAGTTTGCCTTAGACAACCGACACATGAAACTGGGATGAGGTGGAGGGCCACTCTCCTTGCCCTCACAACTCCGTGGCCCGGAGAAGTTGTGACGCAGCAGAATTCCACACCCTTCCTCTCTACACGTGTGTACCCCAAAGAGGCGCTGGGCAGTGGGTGTTCTCAGGCCAAGAGCAGTCCTTGTTCGGGGCTGCACCTGCTCTGTGGTTCCAAGGTTCTCTGACTCCGCTCCTTTGGGAGCATTTCAGAGCTTGACGCTATCCCCGGGCTGCCAAAGCAAAGAGGCCTAGCGGCCTTTCACACTGAAGGCATGGGCTTCTTTCCCATTCACAAAGTGTATGTTGCCCCTCCCAGGCTGGAGGCCTGTAAGTTGACACCCTCTGCTCTGCCCCCGGGAAAATGCAAGTGGGTGCACTCGATTGGGGCTGCCTGGTGAAACAACGGGCAGCCGCCAGCAGCCTGAGTACCTTTCCTGAAGTGAGATTCCTAGCTAGGTACACTCGGCCTTCGGAGGCTAGATGGGAGCAAACATGTGAAACTTGTGGGGAACGGCTTTGACCAACGGCCCAAATGCTTGTGCTGGGTGCGAGGGTTAGGCAGGAACTTTCCAACACAGGGTTTTTAACCTTACCATAAGCCGTCCCTTTGGGCTGAAGCAGGCGGGAGGTCTGTGTCCCCGTCTGGCAAGCAGGGCCTCAGGTGAGCCTGCCACCTGACTGCCTGCCCTCCATCCTAGCCAGCTGAGAAAAGATGGCAAGGCTGAGGGAACCCGCTTACAACGAAACGTTTCTCTTCCGACTAGGAGACTGTGCTACCAAACGTCAGCAGCGCCTCTCCCTCAGAGTGCTCTTCTGGTGTAGACTAGGGAGAGCTCCCTGGGTCCCCAGCGTATGAACGGCTCTTCGCCCGGTTGGTGTCATCCGAGAAAGAGCCAGAGGGGCTGATCTCAACCAATAGGGCTGCACACCGTGAGTCCTTCGGGTAGGGCAGTCCTGAGCCAACGTGCCGCCTAAGGAATGAAAGCAAAGTTTCCTTGCCACAGGAAAGCACACCGGGGCCTGGTGTTTTCTCTATGAAGTTGACGTGAGCTTGAGGGTGAGGCCTACACTACATTGTGGAAAAGCTCGGGGTTACCGGCTGCCTTTCTCCCTCTCTCTGTCCCATACCCGGGGCTCAGCGTTGGGGGAATGCTGAGTGGGAGAGGCTGCCTCGCTGCCGGACTCAGAAGGCTTCTTCCCTTTAGGGCAATTCCGTTTGTGTCTTACCTCGTGGCGGAGGAAGGAGGGCGCCTTGAGCTAGTCTACCACGGAATAGCGAACGACAGAGGATCTGGAGGAGCTGGTTTCTCGGTGGAAGGAGCCAAAACGCCTGCCTTCCTAAGTTCTCTTTCAGAACTGCCAGACACTCTGCCGTCATGGGCCTAAGAATTGGAAATTGTGACGGCCTGGCAACGCTCGGCATCCTAGGAGGCAGTGGAAGTGCGACTCTCAAACTGGACGGAAGAAGCTTCCAAGCATAGTGTTCTTCCATTTACCAAAGAGGACCCAAGTGTCTGAGGCTGGTAGCGTTGTTGCTGGAGCGAACTGGCGTCCCCGTGGGCCTGTCGGTTAATTTCCTGCGTCTGACCCTCTAAGGAAACTCTTCCAGAAAGCCTTTGGGACCCGCTTAGCGAGAACAGCTGCGAAGTGGATGCACAGAACATGAACCTAGATGCCAGCCCTGGGTCCCAATCATCCACCTTTCTCTGGAGGTTACGTAGCCCACGGGGGGGATTCAAGCAGGGAGTTTGCCTTAGACAACCGACACATGAAACTGGGATGAGGTGGAGGGCCACTCTCCTTGCCCTCACAACTCCGTGGCCCGGAGAAGTTGTGACGCAGCAGAATTCCACACCCTTCCTCTCTACACGTGTGTACCCCAAAGAGGCGCTGGGCAGTGGGTGTTCTCAGGCCAAGAGCAGTCCTTGTTCGGGGCTGCACCTGCTCTGTGGTTCCAAGGTTCTCTGACTCCGCTCCTTTGGGAGCATTTCAGAGCTTGACGCTATCCCCGGGCTGCCAAAGCAAAGAGGCCTAGCGGCCTTTCACACTGAAGGCATGGGCTTCTTTCCCATTCACAAAGTGTATGTTGCCCCCTCCCAGGCTGGAGGCCTGTAAGTTGACACCCTCTGCTCTGCCCCCGGGAAAATGCAAGTGGGTGCACTCGATTGGGGCTGCCTGGTGAAACAACGGGCAGCCGCCAGCAGCCTGAGTACCTTTCCTGAAGTGAGATTCCTAGCTAGGTACACTCGGCCTTCGGAGGCTAGATGGGAGCAAACATGTGAAACTTGTGGGG
>NW_026777756.1:0-111481 GCF_028023285.1 Balaenoptera ricei
ATACCTCATTAACCATAAAACTTAAACCATAACAGCAGCCATAAACCATACACAGCCCCAACCCTCACACCAGCCCCAGCCCTAATGCTAACCCTCCAAACCACTTCCACCAAGCCAAGTCTAATCAGATTATACAAATACATCTCGAAAAAGAAAACTGGGGAATACTCTGGTGGCCCAGTGGTTAGGACTCTGTGCTTTCACTGCCAAGGGCTCGGGTTCGATCCCTGACTGGGGAACTAAGATCCCACAAGCCATGGGACGTGGCCAAAATAAATAAATAATTAAAATGAAATAAAACCACTATTTTAAAAAAGATTTTAAAAATAAAGGACAAAAACAAGAAAACTACCCCAGTACAACTTATAAATAGGAACGTAAAAATCTATCACACAATAATAGCAACATGAAACCAACAGAACTTTAAATGGATAATGCCATAAGCAAGTATCTCTACACCAGAAATTTCAGGTTGCTCAACATATGAAAAGTAAGCAATGTATTCAACCACAATAATGGTGTGAAGTAAAAACACATAATCATATCAATTAATGCAAAACATCTACAATGAAAATCCAGTGTTATTTCATGAAAAACACTCAAGAAAGCAGGAATAAAAGGAAATTTGCTCAATATGGAAAAGAGTAGTACAAAAAGCCACAGCAAACATCATGCTCAACGTTAAAGACTGAAAGATTTACTCCTGAAATCAGGAACAGGGCCAGGAAGCTGGCCTTCATCACCGTTACTCAACAGTGTACTGGAAGTTCTACCCAGAATCTTGAGGAAAGAAAGAAAAGGCATCCATGGGTGAATGGAAAAATTAAAACCGTGTCTCTTCACAGAACATAGGTCCCATCATCTTATATATAAGACTACCTATAATCAGCAAAGAAATTATTTGAGCTAATCAACTCATTAATAAGCAAAGTTATAGAACAAAATATCAATTCATGAAAATCTATCTTATGTGCATACGCTGGCAAAAAATAATCTGAAAAAGAATTTATGAAAACAATTCCATTTTTAAGAATGTCAACATCAATATTTAGGAGTATATTTAATCAAGGTACGAGACTTGTTTTTATGTATGTAAAGTTGTATGTTTGAAATTACTGGAAAGTCAATTACTTTTCAAAACATCATGTATGTCAACAGCATGCCAGAAAAGCAGAGAAAACATCAAACTTCCATATAGAAGCCAAGCCTTACCCAGATCCAGTTCACCCAAAGTCCACATGTCATTTAGAGGCACTGTGGGAAGGTTATATTAGGAGCCGCTGTCCTCCGTGTTGTGGACGACCTGGATATGGTAGAAACAGTGGGATTTTTGAATTCCAATTTTCCACTTCATTCCACAAAAAAACTATTAGAACTAATAAATCAATTCAGTAAAGTTGCAAAATCAATACACAGAGATCAGTTGCCTTTCTAAACACTAATAATGAACCATCAGAAAGAGAAACAAAGCAACCCTATTTACAACTGCATTCAAAAAGAACAAAATACCTGGGAATAAAGTCAACCAAGGAGGTGAAAGACCTGCACACTGAAAACTTGAAGACATTGATGAAGACATTGCAAAACACACCAATAAATGGAAAGATATCCTGTTCTCATGGAATGGAACAATTAATATTGTTAAAATATCCATGCTACCCAAAGCAGTGGACACAGTGAATGCAATCCCTCCCCAAATTCCATGGTATTTTCCCCCAAAATAGAGCAAATCCTCCTAATATCTGTGGGGAACCACAAAGGACCCCAAATAGCCAAAGAAACCCTGAAAAAAGAGAACGGGCTGGAGGCATCTCCCTCCCTGACGTCACGCTCTGCTGAGAAGCTACGGTCACCAAAACAGTGTGGAACTGGCTCAAAACGGGCACAGGGACCAGAGGAACAGGACAGAGAGACCAGAATTCAACCCACACGGACGGGGTCGGTGAATTTATGACACAGGGACCAAGGACACACCAAGGAGCGCGACACGCCCCACGATAAATGGTGCTGGGAAAACTGGACGCCCCGTAACTCACGCTGGCTACCCTGCACACAAACCTGACCAAACACCCAGCTTTCCACGCCAAGCCCTCCCTCGCTCACACGAAGACGGACCCCCTCAACGGTCAGTCGCCCACAGGAAGCTTCTCCCCACTTTTCCTCACCGTCTCTTCACCTTTTCCTCAGGCATCACCTGGGTCCTCAGGAAACCTAGTTCCCTAGTCAGCGTGGAGGCAGCCCCACTTTGTCCTGAAGCCGAAACCCCAGCGAGTCCTGAGGAGACGGAGACCGAGCTCCTCTCAGCAGAGACGCTGAGCCGGGCGTCCTACCCGAAGGCCCCCGCCCCCGCCCCCGCCCCCGCCCCCGCGCCTGAGGCGGCTCAACTCCTCTCAGCTGTCCTCACAATCGAGTTCGCAGGGAACGAGCATGCGCTGTGGGTCAGAGAGGCGAACTCGGCGCCACCCTGTGGTCAGTGCAGGAAGTGCAGGCCGCGCCTCCCTCACAGGTCACTGGAGGCAGCGTGCCCTACTGACAGGACTGCTGAATCCATTAAACTGGAAACTCAAACGAAAATGGAGTCTCTATCCCAAAAGTTTTCTAAAAGTAGTTAAGGAACAATTAATTGGAAACCATTTGGAATGAAGTGAATGTAGATGCAAACTTTACAACTTATACCAAATTCACTCAAAGTTATTCAGAGGCAAATTTTATTTTAGTTTATAATTTATGTTTGGCTGCATTGGGTCTTCGTTGCTGCATGTGGGCTTGCTCTAGTTGCGTCGAGCGGGGCTACTCTTCGTTGTGGTGCACGGGCTTCTCATTGCGGTGGCTTCTCTTGTGGGCGAGCACGGGCTCTAGGCGCGCAGGCTTCAGTAGTTGTGCCGCGCAGGCTTGGTTGCTCTGCGGCATGTGGGAGCTTCCCGGACCCGGGCTCGAGCCCGTGTCCCCTGCATTGGCAGGCGGACTCTTAACCACTGCGTCACCAGGGAAGTCCCCACAGACAAACTTTAAATACAAAACTATTCAAGGGGCTTCCCTGGTGGCGCAGTGGTTGAGAATCTGCCTGCCAACGCAGGGGACACGGGTTCGAGCCCTGGTCCGGGAAGCTCCCACATGCCGCGGAGCAACTAGCCCCGTGAGCCACAACTCCTGAGCCTGCGCGTCTGGAGCCTGTGCTCCGCAACAAGGGAGGCCGCGATAGTGAGAGGCCCGCGCACCGCGATGAAGAGTGGCCCCCGCTTGCCACAACTAGAGAAAGCCTTCGCACAGAAACGAAGACCCAACACAGCCAAAAATAAATTAATTAATTCATCAATTAAAAAAGAAAGCTGTCTCTCAAATTTAACTTCCAGAATATATTCAGGAAAAACGCATACGCCCTTTTTGGCCAACCAAAGAAGCGGGCAATGCAAATCAACACTACAGAGAGGTATCACTTCGAATCAGAAAAAAGGACCATCCTCACAAAGGGTAAAAACCAGATATGCAGGACAAGGAGAGGAGAAAAGGGAGCCTTGTTACGCTGAAGGGGGGAATGTAAATTGCCAACGGCCACTCTGGAGAAGTGTGCTGTGTTTCCTGAAGCATCTAAAAAACAGAGCTACAAAGCATAGGGCGCTTCCACTCATGGGCCTATATGTTGGCAAAACCAAAAATCCACAGGATGCAGGCACCCCGTTTACTGCTGCTATGTTTACAACAGCCTCGACTTGGGTACAACTTCATAGTCCTTGGAAGGAAAAAACGGTGAAAGAAAATTTGGTACTTAAGCACAACGGAATATTACTCAGCCCTGAAATCAATGAAATGAGGCCAGTTGCAGCAACTCAGGGGGACTTATGTAAGGTCATTGAGAGTGAAATAAGTTAGACAGCAAGAGAAACTTATCATGAGATATCACTTATAAAGGGAATCTAAAAATCGCCAACCATGAACTGAATTACAAACAGAACACCATCACACATTTACAAAACACACTTACGGCTGCTTAAGGGGAAAAGTGTGGTGCGGTGATGCATAAACCAGGAGGTTGAAATTGGCACAGATACCGTTCCATACGCCAATAATGTAATCGCCAAGACATACTCATGGTTCAAGGAACTGGACTCAGCACACTCTATTCACAGAAAAAACATATATCTGACTACTAGAAACTAGAAAAGAACTTATTGATGTCTCTCTGTAAGTGACTCAGGTGGATGTACAGCACCAAGAAACACAACATTGCAAATCAGCTACACCCCGTTGTAAAAATTAATTATAAAAAAAGAAAGACAGTGAGAGAGAGAGGAATTCTCACAAAATTCAATCAGGGGCTGTGATGCAACTGGACTGACCACATCTACACTCACAGCTCAATGGGACGTAAGGCTGGACACCCTAACCCTAAACCCTAGCCCGAACCCTAACCCAACCCTAACCCTACCTTAACCGTAACCCTAACCCAACACTAACCCTAACCCTAAACCTAAACCCTAACCCTAACCCAACCCTACGCCTAACCCTAACCCCTAGCCCTAGCCCTAGCCCTAACCCTGACCCTAACCCCTAACCCTTAACCCCTAACCCCTAACCCTACCCAAGTTCACAAGTAAACTTCTCGCCCACCTGGAGAGAGTGATTTCATTTGAAAGAGTAAAGACACAATCAGCTCAGTAATTGGCCACGGGGGCTGCAGGGGCCAAGGCTAACCCGAGCTGGAGGAACGTGGGTGCCTGCCTGGATGCTCAGAGGCCAAGGGCTGTCCTGAGACCTGCTTGGACACCCGTGCAGATGGAACAAAGGATCCGTCCAGTCCCAGGAGGGCCCCACCAGCCCTCACGAACGCAACACCAGACTTCCCTGGTGGCGCAGTGGTTAAGAATCCACCTGCCAATGCAGGGGACACGGGTTTGAGCCCTGGTCCGGGAAGATACCACATGCTGTGGAGCAACTAAGCCCGTGCACCACAACTACTGAGCCTGCGCTCTAGAACCCGCGAGCCCCGACTGCTGAAGCCCACGCGCTTAGAGCCTGTGCTCTGCAACAAGAGAAGCCACCGCAATGAGAAGCCCCCACTCGCCGCAACTAGAGAAAGCCTCCGGGCAGCAGTGCAGACCCAACACAGCCCAAAATTAATTAATGGATTAATTAATTAAGGAAAAAAAAAAAAAGGCAGCACCTGGGGGCTGGCAGACTGAGGCACCAAGTCTTCCATCACGTCTACTTAGTATCCTGCATGTCAGGGCCATGCTGGACCTGGGGCTGCCCAGACAGAGTGGGGCCTGCATCACCCTTCCCAGGAGGGAGGGTGGAGGGAAACCCTGCATGACCTCTGAGGCCCTAAGAACCCTTGACTAAGGCTGAGCTCAATTTGAAACAGTGGGTGACCAGAGCAGACATTTCATTCGTCTATCAATGAGAATCCAGCACTGGAGGAGCAGCAAACAATGGCCTCGCTCAACCTTGACGCTAATCCTGACATGGACCCTAACCCTAAACTCTGATCCTGACCCTAAGCCCTGACCTAACCTTAGCCTAACCCGTACCCTAAACCTGTACCTTACCCTAACCCATGCTCTACCCGCATCCTACCTGTACCCCAATTCTCACCCATACCCTAACACCCACTCTAACACAGAACCCTAACACCCTGAGACCAAAACCATAAACCTTAACCAATAAGCAAAACCATAACCATAACCAAACCATAAAATATAGTCATTAACCATACCCATAAATACCTCATTAACCATAAAACTTAAACCATAACAGCAGCCATAAACCATACACAGCCCCAACCCTCACACCAGCCCCAGCCCTAATGCTAACCCTCCAAACCACTTCCACCAAGCCAAGTCTAATCAGATTATACAAATACATCTCGAAAAAGAAAACTGGGGAATACTCTGGTGGCCCAGTGGTTAGGACTCTGTGCTTTCACTGCCAAGGGCTCGGGTTCGATCCCTGACTGGGGAACTAAGATCCCACAAGCCATGGGACGTGGCCAAAATAAATAAATAATTAAAATGAAATAAAACCACTATTTTAAAAAAGATTTTAAAAATAAAGGACAAAAACAAGAAAACTACCCCAGTACAACTTATAAATAGGAACGTAAAAATCTATCACACAATAATAGCAACATGAAACCAACAGAACTTTAAATGGATAATGCCATAAGCAAGTATCTCTACACCAGAAATTTCAGGTTGCTCAACATATGAAAAGTAAGCAATGTATTCAACCACAATAATGGTGTGAAGTAAAAACACATAATCATATCAATTAATGCAAAACATCTACAATGAAAATCCAGTGTTATTTCATGAAAAACACTCAAGAAAGCAGGAATAAAAGGAAATTTGCTCAATATGGAAAAGAGTAGTACAAAAAGCCACAGCAAACATCATGCTCAACGTTAAAGACTGAAAGATTTACTCCTGAAATCAGGAACAGGGCCAGGAAGCTGGCCTTCATCACCGTTACTCAACAGTGTACTGGAAGTTCTACCCAGAATCTTGAGGAAAGAAAGAAAAGGCATCCATGGGTGAATGGAAAAATTAAAACCGTGTCTCTTCACAGAACATAGGTCCCATCATCTTATATATAAGACTACCTATAATCAGCAAAGAAATTATTTGAGCTAATCAACTCATTAATAAGCAAAGTTATAGAACAAAATATCAATTCATGAAAATCTATCTTATGTGCATACGCTGGCAAAAAATAATCTGAAAAAGAATTTATGAAAACAATTCCATTTTTAAGAATGTCAACATCAATATTTAGGAGTATATTTAATCAAGGTACGAGACTTGTTTTTATGTATGTAAAGTTGTATGTTTGAAATTACTGGAAAGTCAATTACTTTTCAAAACATCATGTATGTCAACAGCATGCCAGAAAAGCAGAGAAAACATCAAACTTCCATATAGAAGCCAAGCCTTACCCAGATCCAGTTCACCCAAAGTCCACATGTCATTTAGAGGCACTGTGGGAAGGTTATATTAGGAGCCGCTGTCCTCCGCGTTGTGGACGACCTGGATATGGTAGAAACAGTGGGATTTTTGAATTCCAATTTTCCACTTCATTCCACAAAAAAACTATTAGAACTAATAAATCAATTCAGTAAAGTTGCAAAATCAATACACAGAGATCAGTTGCCTTTCTAAACACTAATAATGAACCATCAGAAAGAGAAACAAAGCAACCCTATTTACAACTGCATTCAAAAAGAACAAAATACCTGGGAATAAAGTCAACCAAGGAGGTGAAAGACCTGCACACTGAAAACTTGAAGACATTGATGAAGACATTGCAAAACACACCAATAAATGGAAAGATATCCTGTTCTCATGGAATGGAACAATTAATATTGTTAAAATATCCATGCTACCCAAAGCAGTGGACACAGTGAATGCAATCCCTCCCCAAATTCCATGGTATTTTCCCCCAAAATAGAGCAAATCCTCCTAATATCTGTGGGGAACCACAAAGGACCCCAAATAGCCAAAGAAACCCTGAAAAAAGAGAACGGGCTGGAGGCATCTCCCTCCCTGACGTCACGCTCTGCTGAGAAGCTACGGTCACCAAAACAGTGTGGAACTGGCTCAAAACGGGCACAGGGACCAGAGGAACAGGACAGAGAGACCAGAATTCAACCCACACGGACGGGGTCGGTGAATTTATGACACAGGGACCAAGGACACACCAAGGAGCGCGACACGCCCCACGATAAATGGTGCTGGGAAAACTGGACGCCCCGTAACTCACGCTGGCTACCCTGCACACAAACCTGACCAAACACCCAGCTTTCCACGCCAAGCCCTCCCTCGCTCACACGAAGACGGACCCCCTCAACGGTCAGTCGCCCACAGGAAGCTTCTCCCCACTTTTCCTCACCGTCTCTTCACCTTTTCCTCAGGCATCACCTGGGTCCTCAGGAAACCTAGTTCCCTAGTCAGCGTGGAGGCAGCCCCACTTTGTCCTGAAGCCGAAACCCCAGCGAGTCCTGAGGAGACGGAGACCGAGCTCCTCTCAGCAGAGACGCTGAGCCGGGCGTCCTACCCGAAGGCCCCCGCCCCCGCCCCCGCCCCCGCGCCTGAGGCGGCTCAACTCCTCTCAGCTGTCCTCACAATCGAGTTCGCAGGGAACGAGCATGCGCTGTGGGTCAGAGAGGCGAACTCGGCGCCACCCTGTGGTCAGTGCAGGAAGTGCAGGCCGCGCCTCCCTCACAGGTCACTGGAGGCAGCGTGCCCTACTGACAGGACTGCTGAATCCATTAAACTGGAAACTCAAACGAAAATGGAGTCTCTATCCCAAAAGTTTTCTAAAAGTAGTTAAGGAACAATTAATTGGAAACCATTTGGAATGAAGTGAATGTAGATGCAAACTTTACAACTTATACCAAATTCACTCAAAGTTATTCAGAGGCAAATTTTATTTTAGTTTATAATTTATGTTTGGCTGCATTGGGTCTTCGTTGCTGCATGTGGGCTTGCTCTAGTTGCGTCGAGCGGGGCTACTCTTCGTTGTGGTGCACGGGCTTCTCATTGCGGTGGCTTCTCTTGTGGGCGAGCACGGGCTCTAGGCGCGCAGGCTTCAGTAGTTGTGCCGCGCAGGCTTGGTTGCTCTGCGGCATGTGGGAGCTTCCCGGACCCGGGCTCGAGCCCGTGTCCCCTGCATTGGCAGGCG
The DNA here is from genome assembly GCF_028023285.1 of Balaenoptera ricei. Taxonomy (NCBI): domain Eukaryota; kingdom Metazoa; phylum Chordata; class Mammalia; order Artiodactyla; family Balaenopteridae; genus Balaenoptera; species Balaenoptera ricei. Next base: position 8,677 of record NW_026777756.1, read on the forward strand.
GACTCTTAACCACTGCGTCACCAGGGAAGTCCCCACAGACAAACTTTAAATACAAAACTATTCAAGGGGCTTCCCTGGTGGCGCAGTGGTTGAGAATCTGCCTGCCAACGCAGGGGACACGGGTTCGAGCCCTGGTCCGGGAAGCTCCCACATGCCGCGGAGCAACTAGCCCCGTGAGCCACAACTCCTGAGCCTGCGCGTCTGGAGCCTGTGCTCCGCAACAAGGGAGGCCGCGATAGTGAGAGGCCCGCGCACCGCGATGAAGAGTGGCCCCCGCTTGCCACAACTAGAGAAAGCCTTCGCACAGAAACGAAGACCCAACACAGCCAAAAATAAATTAATTAATTCATCAATTAAAAAAGAAAGCTGTCTCTCAAATTTAACTTCCAGAATATATTCAGGAAAAACGCATACGCCCTTTTTGCCCAACCAAAGAAGCGGGCAATGCAAATCAACACTACAGAGAGGTATCACTTCGAATCAGAAAAAAGGACCATCCTCACAAAGGGTAAAAACCAGATATGCAGGACAAGGAGAGGAGAAAAGGGAGCCTTGTTACGCTGAAGGGGGGAATGTAAATTGCCAACGGCCACTCTGGAGAAGTGTGCTGTGTTTCCTGAAGCATCTAAAAAACAGAGCTACAAAGCATAGGGCGCTTCCACTCATGGGCCTATATGTTGGCAAAACCAAAAATCCACAGGATGCAGGCACCCCGTTTACTGCTGCTATGTTTACAACAGCCTCGACTTGGGTACAACTTCATAGTCCTTGGAAGGAAAAAACGGTGAAAGAAAATTTGGTACTTAAGCACAACGGAATATTACTCAGCCCTGAAATCAATGAAATGAGGCCAGTTGCAGCAACTCAGGGGGACTTATGTAAGGTCATTGAGAGTGAAATAAGTTAGACAGCAAGAGAAACTTATCATGAGATATCACTTATAAAGGGAATCTAAAAATCGCCAACCATGAACTGAATTACAAACAGAACACCATCACACATTTACAAAACACACTTACGGCTGCTTAAGGGGAAAAGTGTGGTGCGGTGATGCATAAACCAGGAGGTTGAAATTGGCACAGATACCGTTCCATACGCCAATAATGTAATCGCCAAGACATACTCATGGTTCAAGGAACTGGACTCAGCACACTCTATTCACAGAAAAAACATATATCTGACTACTAGAAACTAGAAAAGAACTTATTGATGTCTCTCTGTAAGTGACTCAGGTGGATGTACAGCACCAAGAAACACAACATTGCAAATCAGCTACACCCCGTTGTAAAAATTAATTATAAAAAAAGAAAGACAGTGAGAGAGAGAGGAATTCTCACAAAATTCAATCAGGGGCTGTGATGCAACTGGACTGACCACATCTACACTCACAGCTCAATGGGACGTAAGGCTGGACACCCTAACCCTAAACCCTAGCCCGAACCCTAACCCAACCCTAACCCTACCTTAACCGTAACCCTAACCCAACACTAACCCTAACCCTAAACCTAAACCCTAACCCTAACCCAACCCTACGCCTAACCCTAACCCCTAGCCCTAGCCCTAGCCCTAACCCTGACCCTAACCCCTAACCCTTAACCCCTAACCCCTAACCCTACCCAAGTTCACAAGTAAACTTCTCGCCCACCTGGAGAGAGTGATTTCATTTGAAAGAGTAAAGACACAATCAGCTCAGTAATTGGCCACGGGGGCTGCAGGGGCCAAGGCTAACCCGAGCTGGAGGAACGTGGGTGCCTGCCTGGATGCTCAGAGGCCAAGGGCTGTCCTGAGACCTGCTTGGACACCCGTGCAGATGGAACAAAGGATCCGTCCAGTCCCAGGAGGGCCCCACCAGCCCTCACGAACGCAACACCAGACTTCCCTGGTGGCGCAGTGGTTAAGAATCCACCTGCCAATGCAGGGGACACGGGTTTGAGCCCTGGTCCGGGAAGATACCACATGCTGTGGAGCAACTAAGCCCGTGCACCACAACTACTGAGCCTGCGCTCTAGAACCCGCGAGCCCCGACTGCTGAAGCCCACGCGCTTAGAGCCTGTGCTCTGCAACAAGAGAAGCCACCGCAATGAGAAGCCCCCACTCGCCGCAACTAGAGAAAGCCTCCGGGCAGCAGTGCAGACCCAACACAGCCCAAAATTAATTAATGGATTAATTAATTAAGGAAAAAAAAAAAAAAGGCAGCACCTGGGGGCTGGCAGACTGAGGCACCAAGTCTTCCATCACGTCTACTTAGTATCCTGCATGTCAGGGCCATGCTGGACCTGGGGCTGCCCAGACAGAGTGGGGCCTGCATCACCCTTCCCAGGAGGGAGGGTGGAGGGAAACCCTGCATGACCTCTGAGGCCCTAAGAACCCTTGACTAAGGCTGAGCTCAATTTGAAACAGTGGGTGACCAGAGCAGACATTTCATTCGTCTATCAATGAGAATCCAGCACTGGAGGAGCAGCAAACAATGGCCTCGCTCAACCTTGACGCTAATCCTGACATGGACCCTAACCCTAAACTCTGATCCTGACCCTAAGCCCTGACCTAACCTTAGCCTAACCCGTACCCTAAACCTGTACCTTACCCTAACCCATGCTCTACCCGCATCCTACCTGTACCCCAATTCTCACCCATACCCTAACACCCACTCTAACACAGAACCCTAACACCCTGAGACCAAAACCATAAACCTTAACCAATAAGCAAAACCATAACCATAACCAAACCATAAAATATAGTCATTAACCATACCCATAAATACCTCATTAACCATAAAACTTAAACCATAACAGCAGCCATAAACCATACACAGCCCCAACCCTCACACCAGCCCCAGCCCTAATGCTAACCCTCCAAACCACTTCCACCAAGCCAAGTCTAATCAGATTATACAAATACATCTCGAAAAAGAAAACTGGGGAATACTCTGGTGGCCCAGTGGTTAGGACTCTGTGCTTTCACTGCCAAGGGCTCGGGTTCGATCCCTGACTGGGGAACTAAGATCCCACAAGCCATGGGACGTGGCCAAAATAAATAAATAATTAAAATGAAATAAAACCACTATTTTAAAAAAGATTTTAAAAATAAAGGACAAAAACAAGAAAACTACCCCAGTACAACTTATAAATAGGAACGTAAAAATCTATCACACAATAATAGCAACATGAAACCAACAGAACTTTAAATGGATAATGCCATAAGCAAGTATCTCTACACCAGAAATTTCAGGTTGCTCAACATATGAAAAGTAAGCAATGTATTCAACCACAATAATGGTGTGAAGTAAAAACACATAATCATATCAATTAATGCAAAACATCTACAATGAAAATCCAGTGTTATTTCATGAAAAACACTCAAGAAAGCAGGAATAAAAGGAAATTTGCTCAATATGGAAAAGAGTAGTACAAAAAGCCACAGCAAACATCATGCTCAACGTTAAAGACTGAAAGATTTACTCCTGAAATCAGGAACAGGGCCAGGAAGCTGGCCTTCATCACCGTTACTCAACAGTGTACTGGAAGTTCTACCCAGAATCTTGAGGAAAGAAAGAAAAGGCATCCATGGGTGAATGGAAAAATTAAAACCGTGTCTCTTCACAGAACATAGGTCCCATCATCTTATATATAAGACTACCTATAATCAGCAAAGAAATTATTTGAGCTAATCAACTCATTAATAAGCAAAGTTATAGAACAAAATATCAATTCATGAAAATCTATCTTATGTGCATACGCTGGCAAAAAATAATCTGAAAAAGAATTTATGAAAACAATTCCATTTTTAAGAATGTCAACATCAATATTTAGGAGTATATTTAATCAAGGTACGAGACTTGTTTTTATGTATGTAAAGTTGTATGTTTGAAATTACTGGAAAGTCAATTACTTTTCAAAACATCATGTATGTCAACAGCATGCCAGAAAAGCAGAGAAAACATCAAACTTCCATATAGAAGCCAAGCCTTACCCAGATCCAGTTCACCCAAAGTCCACATGTCATTTAGAGGCACTGTGGGAAGGTTATATTAGGAGCCGCTGTCCTCCGCGTTGTGGACGACCTGGATATGGTAGAAACAGTGGGATTTTTGAATTCCAATTTTCCACTTCATTCCACAAAAAAACTATTAGAACTAATAAATCAATTCAGTAAAGTTGCAAAATCAATACACAGAGATCAGTTGCCTTTCTAAACACTAATAATGAACCATCAGAAAGAGAAACAAAGCAACCCTATTTACAACTGCATTCAAAAAGAACAAAATACCTGGGAATAAAGTCAACCAAGGAGGTGAAAGACCTGCACACTGAAAACTTGAAGACATTGATGAAGACATTGCAAAACACACCAATAAATGGAAAGATATCCTGTTCTCATGGAATGGAACAATTAATATTGTTAAAATATCCATGCTACCCAAAGCAGTGGACACAGTGAATGCAATCCCTCCCCAAATTCCATGGTATTTTCCCCCAAAATAGAGCAAATCCTCCTAATATCTGTGGGGAACCACAAAGGACCCCAAATAGCCAAAGAAACCCTGAAAAAAGAGAACGGGCTGGAGGCATCTCCCTCCCTGACGTCACGCTCTGCTGAGAAGCTACGGTCACCAAAACAGTGTGGAACTGGCTCAAAACGGGCACAGGGACCAGAGGAACAGGACAGAGAGACCAGAATTCAACCCACACGGACGGGGTCGGTGAATTTATGACACAGGGACCAAGGACACACCAAGGAGCGCGACACGCCCCACGATAAATGGTGCTGGGAAAACTGGACGCCCCGTAACTCACGCTGGCTACCCTGCACACAAACCTGACCAAACACCCAGCTTTCCACGCCAAGCCCTCCCTCGCTCACACGAAGACGGACCCCCTCAACGGTCAGTCGCCCACAGGAAGCTTCTCCCCACTTTTCCTCACCGTCTCTTCACCTTTTCCTCAGGCATCACCTGGGTCCTCAGGAAACCTAGTTCCCTAGTCAGCGTGGAGGCAGCCCCACTTTGTCCTGAAGCCGAAACCCCAGCGAGTCCTGAGGAGACGGAGACCGAGCTCCTCTCAGCAGAGACGCTGAGCCGGGCGTCCTACCCGAAGGCCCCCGCCCCCGCCCCCGCCCCCGCCCCCGCCCCCGCGCCTGAGGCGGCTCAACTCCTCTCAGCTGTCCTCACAATCGAGTTCGCAGGGAACGAGCATGCGCTGTGGGTCAGAGAGGCGAACTCGGCGCCACCCTGTGGTCAGTGCAGGAAGTGCAGGCCGCGCCTCCCTCACAGGTCACTGGAGGCAGCGTGCCCTACTGACAGGACTGCTGAATCCATTAAACTGGAAACTCAAACGAAAATGGAGTCTCTATCCCAAAAGTTTTCTAAAAGTAGTTAAGGAACAATTAATTGGAAACCATTTGGAATGAAGTGAATGTAGATGCAAACTTTACAACTTATACCAAATTCACTCAAAGTTATTCAGAGGCAAATTTTATTTGAGTTTATAATTTATCTTTGGCTGCATTGGGTCTTCGTTGCTGCATGTGGGCTTGCTCTAGTTGCGTCGAGCGGGGCTACTCTTCGTTGTGGTGCACGGGCTTCTCATTGCGGTGGCTTCTCTTGTGGGCGAGCACGGGCTCTAGGCGCGCAGGCTTCAGTAGTTGTGCCGCGCAGGCTTGGTTGCTCTGCGGCATGTGGGAGCTTCCCGGACCCGGGCTCGAGCCCGTGTCCCCTGCATTGGCAGGCGGACTCTTAACCACTGCGTCACCAGGGAAGTCCCCACAGACAAACTTTAAATACAAAACTATTCAAGGGGCTTCCCTGGTGGCGCAGTGGTTGAGAATCTGCCTGCCAACGCAGGGGACACGGGTTCGAGCCCTGGTCCGGGAAGCTCCCACATGCCGCGGAGCAACTAGCCCCGTGAGCCACAACTCCTGAGCCTGCGCGTCTGGAGCCTGTGCTCCGCAACAAGGGAGGCCGCGATAGTGAGAGGCCCGCGCACCGCGATGAAGAGTGGCCCCCGCTTGCCACAACTAGAGAAAGCCTTCGCACAGAAACGAAGACCCAACACAGCCAAAAATAAATTAATTAATTCATCAATTAAAAAAGAAAGCTGTCTCTCAAATTTAACTTCCAGAATATATTCAGGAAAAACGCATACGCCCTTTTTGCCCAACCAAAGAAGCGGGCAATGCAAATCAACACTACAGAGAGGTATCACTTCGAATCAGAAAAAAGGACCATCCTCACAAAGGGTAAAAACCAGATATGCAGGACAAGGAGAGGAGAAAAGGGAGCCTTGTTACGCTGAAGGGGGGAATGTAAATTGCCAACGGCCACTCTGGAGAAGTGTGCTGTGTTTCCTGAAGCATCTAAAAAACAGAGCTACAAAGCATAGGGCGCTTCCACTCATGGGCCTATATGTTGGCAAAACCAAAAATCCACAGGATGCAGGCACCCCGTTTACTGCTGCTATGTTTACAACAGCCTCGACTTGGGTACAACTTCATAGTCCTTGGAAGGAAAAAACGGTGAAAGAAAATTTGGTACTTAAGCACAACGGAATATTACTCAGCCCTGAAATCAATGAAATGAGGCCAGTTGCAGCAACTCAGGGGGACTTATGTAAGGTCATTGAGAGTGAAATAAGTTAGACAGCAAGAGAAACTTATCATGAGATATCACTTATAAAGGGAATCTAAAAATCGCCAACCATGAACTGAATTACAAACAGAACACCATCACACATTTACAAAACACACTTACGGCTGCTTAAGGGGAAAAGTGTGGTGCGGTGATGCATAAACCAGGAGGTTGAAATTGGCACAGATACCGTTCCATACGCCAATAATGTAATCGCCAAGACATACTCATGGTTCAAGGAACTGGACTCAGCACACTCTATTCACAGAAAAAACATATATCTGACTACTAGAAACTAGAAAAGAACTTATTGATGTCTCTCTGTAAGTGACTCAGGTGGATGTACAGCACCAAGAAACACAACATTGCAAATCAGCTACACCCCGTTGTAAAAATTAATTGTAAAAAAAGAAAGACAGTGAGAGAGAGAGGAATTCTCACAAAATTCAATCAGGGGCTGTGATGCAACTGGACTGACCACATCTACACTCACAGCTCAATGGGACGTAAGGCTGGACACCCTAACCCTAAACCCTAGCCCGAACCCTAACCCAACCCTAACCCTACCTTAACCGTAACCCTAACCCAACACTAACCCTAACCCTAAACCTAAACCCTAACCCTAACCCAACCCTACGCCTAACCCTAACCCCTAGCCCTAGCCCTAGCCCTAACCCTGACCCTAACCCCTAACCCTTAACCCCTAACCCCTAACCCTACCCAAGTTCACAAGTAAACTTCTCGCCCACCTGGAGAGAGTGATTTCATTTGAAAGAGTAAAGACACAATCAGCTCAGTAATTGGCCACGGGGGCTGCAGGGGCCAAGGCTAACCCGAGCTGGAGGAACGTGGGTGCCTGCCTGGATGCTCAGAGGCCAAGGGCTGTCCTGAGACCTGCTTGGACACCCGTGCAGATGGAACAAAGGATCCGTCCAGTCCCAGGAGGGCCCCACCAGCCCTCACGAACGCAACACCAGACTTCCCTGGTGGCGCAGTGGTTAAGAATCCACCTGCCAATGCAGGGGACACGGGTTTGAGCCCTGGTCCGGGAAGATACCACATGCTGTGGAGCAACTAAGCCCGTGCACCACAACTACTGAGCCTGCGCTCTAGAACCCGCGAGCCCCGACTGCTGAAGCCCACGCGCTTAGAGCCTGTGCTCTGCAACAAGAGAAGCCACCGCAATGAGAAGCCCCCACTCGCCGCAACTAGAGAAAGCCTCCGGGCAGCAGTGCAGACCCAACACAGCCCAAAATTAATTAATGGATTAATTAATTAAGGAAAAAAAAAAAAAAGGCAGCACCTGGGGGCTGGCAGACTGAGGCACCAAGTCTTCCATCACGTCTACTTAGTATCCTGCATGTCAGGGCCATGCTGGACCTGGGGCTGCCCAGACAGAGTGGGGCCTGCATCACCCTTCCCAGGAGGGAGGGTGGAGGGAAACCCTGCATGACCTCTGAGGCCCTAAGAACCCTTGACTAAGGCTGAGCTCAATTTGAAACAGTGGGTGACCAGAGCAGACATTTCATTCGTCTATCAATGAGAATCCAGCACTGGAGGAGCAGCAAACAATGGCCTCGCTCAACCTTGACGCTAATCCTGACATGGACCCTAACCCTAAACTCTGATCCTGACCCTAAGCCCTGACCTAACCTTAGCCTAACCCGTACCCTAAACCTGTACCTTACCCTAACCCATGCTCTACCCGCATCCTACCTGTACCCCAATTCTCACCCATACCCTAACACCCACTCTAACACAGAACCCTAACACCCTGAGACCAAAACCATAAACCTTAACCAATAAGCAAAACCATAACCATAACCAAACCATAAAATATAGTCATTAACCATACCCATAAATACCTCATTAACCATAAAACTTAAACCATAACAGCAGCCATAAACCATACACAGCCCCAACCCTCACACCAGCCCCAGCCCTAATGCTAACCCTCCAAACCACTTCCACCAAGCCAAGTCTAATCAGATTATACAAATACATCTCGAAAAAGAAAACTGGGGAATACTCTGGTGGCCCAGTGGTTAGGACTCTGTGCTTTCACTGCCAAGGGCTCGGGTTCGATCCCTGACTGGGGAACTAAGATCCCACAAGCCATGGGACGTGGCCAAAATAAATAAATAATTAAAATGAAATAAAACCACTATTTTAAAAAAGATTTTAAAAATAAAGGACAAAAACAAGAAAACTACCCCAGTACAACTTATAAATAGGAACGTAAAAATCTATCACACAATAATAGCAACATGAAACCAACAGAACTTTAAATGGATAATGCCATAAGCAAGTATCTCTACACCAGAAATTTCAGGTTGCTCAACATATGAAAAGTAAGCAATGTATTCAACCACAATAATGGTGTGAAGTAAAAACACATAATCATATCAATTAATGCAAAACATCTACAATGAAAATCCAGTGTTATTTCATGAAAAACACTCAAGAAAGCAGGAATAAAAGGAAATTTGCTCAATATGGAAAAGAGTAGTACAAAAAGCCACAGCAAACATCATGCTCAACGTTAAAGACTGAAAGATTTACTCCTGAAATCAGGAACAGGGCCAGGAAGCTGGCCTTCATCACCGTTACTCAACAGTGTACTGGAAGTTCTACCCAGAATCTTGAGGAAAGAAAGAAAAGGCATCCATGGGTGAATGGAAAAATTAAAACCGTGTCTCTTCACAGAACATAGGTCCCATCATCTTATATATAAGACTACCTATAATCAGCAAAGAAATTATTTGAGCTAATCAACTCATTAATAAGCAAAGTTATAGAACAAAATATCAATTCATGAAAATCTATCTTATGTGCATACGCTGGCAAAAAATAATCTGAAAAAGAATTTATGAAAACAATTCCATTTTTAAGAATGTCAACATCAATATTTAGGAGTATATTTAATCAAGGTACGAGACTTGTTTTTATGTATGTAAAGTTGTATGTTTGAAATTACTGGAAAGTCAATTACTTTTCAAAACATCATGTATGTCAACAGCATGCCAGAAAAGCAGAGAAAACATCAAACTTCCATATAGAAGCCAAGCCTTACCCAGATCCAGTTCACCCAAAGTCCACATGTCATTTAGAGGCACTGTGGGAAGGTTATATTAGGAGCCGCTGTCCTCCGCGTTGTGGACGACCTGGATATGGTAGAAACAGTGGGATTTTTGAATTCCAATTTTCCACTTCATTCCACAAAAAAACTATTAGAACTAATAAATCAATTCAGTAAAGTTGCAAAATCAATACACAGAGATCAGTTGCCTTTCTAAACACTAATAATGAACCATCAGAAAGAGAAACAAAGCAACCCTATTTACAACTGCATTCAAAAAGAACAAAATACCTGGGAATAAAGTCAACCAAGGAGGTGAAAGACCTGCACACTGAAAACTTGAAGACATTGATGAAGACATTGCAAAACACACCAATAAATGGAAAGATATCCTGTTCTCATGGAATGGAACAATTAATATTGTTAAAATATCCATGCTACCCAAAGCAGTGGACACAGTGAATGCAATCCCTCCCCAAATTCCATGGTATTTTCCCCCAAAATAGAGCAAATCCTCCTAATATCTGTGGGGAACCACAAAGGACCCCAAATAGCCAAAGAAACCCTGAAAAAAGAGAACGGGCTGGAGGCATCTCCCTCCCTGACGTCACGCTCTGCTGAGAAGCTACGGTCACCAAAACAGTGTGGAACTGGCTCAAAACGGGCACAGGGACCAGAGGAACAGGACAGAGAGACCAGAATTCAACCCACACGGACGGGGTCGGTGAATTTATGACACAGGGACCAAGGACACACCAAGGAGCGCGACACGCCCCACGATAAATGGTGCTGGGAAAACTGGACGCCCCGTAACTCACGCTGGCTACCCTGCACACAAACCTGACCAAACACCCAGCTTTCCACGCCAAGCCCTCCCTCGCTCACACGAAGACGGACCCCCTCAACGGTCAGTCGCCCACAGGAAGCTTCTCCCCACTTTTCCTCACCGTCTCTTCACCTTTTCCTCAGGCATCACCTGGGTCCTCAGGAAACCTAGTTCCCTAGTCAGCGTGGAGGCAGCCCCACTTTGTCCTGAAGCCGAAACCCCAGCGAGTCCTGAGGAGACGGAGACCGAGCTCCTCTCAGCAGAGACGCTGAGCCGGGCGTCCTACCCGAAGGCCCCCGCCCCCGCCCCCGCCCCCGCCCCCGCCCCCGCGCCTGAGGCGGCTCAACTCCTCTCAGCTGTCCTCACAATCGAGTTCGCAGGGAACGAGCATGCGCTGTGGGTCAGAGAGGCGAACTCGGCGCCACCCTGTGGTCAGTGCAGGAAGTGCAGGCCGCGCCTCCCTCACAGGTCACTGGAGGCAGCGTGCCCTACTGACAGGACTGCTGAATCCATTAAACTGGAAACTCAAACGAAAATGGAGTCTCTATCCCAAAAGTTTTCTAAAAGTAGTTAAGGAACAATTAATTGGAAACCATTTGGAATGAAGTGAATGTAGATGCAAACTTTACAACTTATACCAAATTCACTCAAAGTTATTCAGAGGCAAATTTTATTTTAGTTTATAATTTATGTTTGGCTGCATTGGGTCTTCGTTGCTGCATGTGGGCTTGCTCTAGTTGCGTCGAGCGGGGCTACTCTTCGTTGTGGTGCACGGGCTTCTCATTGCGGTGGCTTCTCTTGTGGGCGAGCACGGGCTCTAGGCGCGCAGGCTTCAGTAGTTGTGCCGCGCAGGCTTGGTTGCTCTGCGGCATGTGGGAGCTTCCCGGACCCGGGCTCGAGCCCGTGTCCCCTGCATTGGCAGGCGGACTCTTAACCACTGCGTCACCAGGGAAGTCCCCACAGACAAACTTTAAATACAAAACTATTCAAGGGGCTTCCCTGGTGGCGCAGTGGTTGAGAATCTGCCTGCCAACGCAGGGGACACGGGTTCGAGCCCTGGTCCGGGAAGCTCCCACATGCCGCGGAGCAACTAGCCCCGTGAGCCACAACTCCTGAGCCTGCGCGTCTGGAGCCTGTGCTCCGCAACAAGGGAGGCCGCGATAGTGAGAGGCCCGCGCACCGCGATGAAGAGTGGCCCCCGCTTGCCACAACTAGAGAAAGCCTTCGCACAGAAACGAAGACCCAACACAGCCAAAAATAAATTAATTAATTCATCAATTAAAAAAGAAAGCTGTCTCTCAAATTTAACTTCCAGAATATATTCAGGAAAAACGCATACGCCCTTTTTGCCCAACCAAAGAAGCGGGCAATGCAAATCAACACTACAGAGAGGTATCACTTCGAATCAGAAAAAAGGACCATCCTCACAAAGGGTAAAAACCAGATATGCAGGACAAGGAGAGGAGAAAAGGGAGCCTTGTTACGCTGAAGGGGGGAATGTAAATTGCCAACGGCCACTCTGGAGAAGTGTGCTGTGTTTCCTGAAGCATCTAAAAAACAGAGCTACAAAGCATAGGGCGCTTCCACTCATGGGCCTATATGTTGGCAAAACCAAAAATCCACAGGATGCAGGCACCCCGTTTACTGCTGCTATGTTTACAACAGCCTCGACTTGGGTACAACTTCATAGTCCTTGGAAGGAAAAAACGGTGAAAGAAAATTTGGTACTTAAGCACAACGGAATATTACTCAGCCCTGAAATCAATGAAATGAGGCCAGTTGCAGCAACTCAGGGGGACTTATGTAAGGTCATTGAGAGTGAAATAAGTTAGACAGCAAGAGAAACTTATCATGAGATATCACTTATAAAGGGAATCTAAAAATCGCCAACCATGAACTGAATTACAAACAGAACACCATCACACATTTACAAAACACACTTACGGCTGCTTAAGGGGAAAAGTGTGGTGCGGTGATGCATAAACCAGGAGGTTGAAATTGGCACAGATACCGTTCCATACGCCAATAATGTAATCGCCAAGACATACTCATGGTTCAAGGAACTGGACTCAGCACACTCTATTCACAGAAAAAACATATATCTGACTACTAGAAACTAGAAAAGAACTTATTGATGTCTCTCTGTAAGTGACTCAGGTGGATGTACAGCACCAAGAAACACAACATTGCAAATCAGCTACACCCCGTTGTAAAAATTAATTATAAAAAAAGAAAGACAGTGAGAGAGAGAGGAATTCTCACAAAATTCAATCAGGGGCTGTGATGCAACTGGACTGACCACATCTACACTCACAGCTCAATGGGACGTAAGGCTGGACACCCTAACCCTAAACCCTAGCCCGAACCCTAACCCAACCCTAACCCTACCTTAACCGTAACCCTAACCCAACACTAACCCTAACCCTAAACCTAAACCCTAACCCTAACCCAACCCTACGCCTAACCCTAACCCCTAGCCCTAGCCCTAGCCCTAACCCTGACCCTAACCCCTAACCCTTAACCCCTAACCCCTAACCCTACCCAAGTTCACAAGTAAACTTCTCGCCCACCTGGAGAGAGTGATTTCATTTGAAAGAGTAAAGACACAATCAGCTCAGTAATTGGCCACGGGGGCTGCAGGGGCCAAGGCTAACCCGAGCTGGAGGAACGTGGGTGCCTGCCTGGATGCTCAGAGGCCAAGGGCTGTCCTGAGACCTGCTTGGACACCCGTGCAGATGGAACAAAGGATCCGTCCAGTCCCAGGAGGGCCCCACCAGCCCTCACGAACGCAACACCAGACTTCCCTGGTGGCGCAGTGGTTAAGAATCCACCTGCCAATGCAGGGGACACGGGTTTGAGCCCTGGTCCGGGAAGATACCACATGCTGTGGAGCAACTAAGCCCGTGCACCACAACTACTGAGCCTGCGCTCTAGAACCCGCGAGCCCCGACTGCTGAAGCCCACGCGCTTAGAGCCTGTGCTCTGCAACAAGAGAAGCCACCGCAATGAGAAGCCCCCACTCGCCGCAACTAGAGAAAGCCTCCGGGCAGCAGTGCAGACCCAACACAGCCCAAAATTAATTAATGGATTAATTAATTAAGGAAAAAAAAAAAAAAGGCAGCACCTGGGGGCTGGCAGACTGAGGCACCAAGTCTTCCATCACGTCTACTTAGTATCCTGCATGTCAGGGCCATGCTGGACCTGGGGCTGCCCAGACAGAGTGGGGCCTGCATCACCCTTCCCAGGAGGGAGGGTGGAGGGAAACCCTGCATGACCTCTGAGGCCCTAAGAACCCTTGACTAAGGCTGAGCTCAATTTGAAACAGTGGGTGACCAGAGCAGACATTTCATTCGTCTATCAATGAGAATCCAGCACTGGAGGAGCAGCAAACAATGGCCTCGCTCAACCTTGACGCTAATCCTGACATGGACCCTAACCCTAAACTCTGATCCTGACCCTAAGCCCTGACCTAACCTTAGCCTAACCCGTACCCTAAACCTGTACCTTACCCTAACCCATGCTCTACCCGCATCCTACCTGTACCCCAATTCTCACCCATACCCTAACACCCACTCTAACACAGAACCCTAACACCCTGAGACCAAAACCATAAACCTTAACCAATAAGCAAAACCATAACCATAACCAAACCATAAAATATAGTCATTAACCATACCCATAAATACCTCATTAACCATAAAACTTAAACCATAACAGCAGCCATAAACCATACACAGCCCCAACCCTCACACCAGCCCCAGCCCTAATGCTAACCCTCCAAACCACTTCCACCAAGCCAAGTCTAATCAGATTATACAAATACATCTCGAAAAAGAAAACTGGGGAATACTCTGGTGGCCCAGTGGTTAGGACTCTGTGCTTTCACTGCCAAGGGCTCGGGTTCGATCCCTGACTGGGGAACTAAGATCCCACAAGCCATGGGACGTGGCCAAAATAAATAAATAATTAAAATGAAATAAAACCACTATTTTAAAAAAGATTTTAAAAATAAAGGACAAAAACAAGAAAACTACCCCAGTACAACTTATAAATAGGAACGTAAAAATCTATCACACAATAATAGCAACATGAAACCAACAGAACTTTAAATGGATAATGCCATAAGCAAGTATCTCTACACCAGAAATTTCAGGTTGCTCAACATATGAAAAGTAAGCAATGTATTCAACCACAATAATGGTGTGAAGTAAAAACACATAATCATATCAATTAATGCAAAACATCTACAATGAAAATCCAGTGTTATTTCATGAAAAACACTCAAGAAAGCAGGAATAAAAGGAAATTTGCTCAATATGGAAAAGAGTAGTACAAAAAGCCACAGCAAACATCATGCTCAACGTTAAAGACTGAAAGATTTACTCCTGAAATCAGGAACAGGGCCAGGAAGCTGGCCTTCATCACCGTTACTCAACAGTGTACTGGAAGTTCTACCCAGAATCTTGAGGAAAGAAAGAAAAGGCATCCATGGGTGAATGGAAAAATTAAAACCGTGTCTCTTCACAGAACATAGGTCCCATCATCTTATATATAAGACTACCTATAATCAGCAAAGAAATTATTTGAGCTAATCAACTCATTAATAAGCAAAGTTATAGAACAAAATATCAATTCATGAAAATCTATCTTATGTGCATACGCTGGCAAAAAATAATCTGAAAAAGAATTTATGAAAACAATTCCATTTTTAAGAATGTCAACATCAATATTTAGGAGTATATTTAATCAAGGTACGAGACTTGTTTTTATGTATGTAAAGTTGTATGTTTGAAATTACTGGAAAGTCAATTACTTTTCAAAACATCATGTATGTCAACAGCATGCCAGAAAAGCAGAGAAAACATCAAACTTCCATATAGAAGCCAAGCCTTACCCAGATCCAGTTCACCCAAAGTCCACATGTCATTTAGAGGCACTGTGGGAAGGTTATATTAGGAGCCGCTGTCCTCCGCGTTGTGGACGACCTGGATATGGTAGAAACAGTGGGATTTTTGAATTCCAATTTTCCACTTCATTCCACAAAAAAACTATTAGAACTAATAAATCAATTCAGTAAAGTTGCAAAATCAATACACAGAGATCAGTTGCCTTTCTAAACACTAATAATGAACCATCAGAAAGAGAAACAAAGCAACCCTATTTACAACTGCATTCAAAAAGAACAAAATACCTGGGAATAAAGTCAACCAAGGAGGTGAAAGACCTGCACACTGAAAACTTGAAGACATTGATGAAGACATTGCAAAACACACCAATAAATGGAAAGATATCCTGTTCTCATGGAATGGAACAATTAATATTGTTAAAATATCCATGCTACCCAAAGCAGTGGACACAGTGAATGCAATCCCTCCCCAAATTCCATGGTATTTTCCCCCAAAATAGAGCAAATCCTCCTAATATCTGTGGGGAACCACAAAGGACCCCAAATAGCCAAAGAAACCCTGAAAAAAGAGAACGGGCTGGAGGCATCTCCCTCCCTGACGTCACGCTCTGCTGAGAAGCTACGGTCACCAAAACAGTGTGGAACTGGCTCAAAACGGGCACAGGGACCAGAGGAACAGGACAGAGAGACCAGAATTCAACCCACACGGACGGGGTCGGTGAATTTATGACACAGGGACCAAGGACACACCAAGGAGCGCGACACGCCCCACGATAAATGGTGCTGGGAAAACTGGACGCCCCGTAACTCACGCTGGCTACCCTGCACACAAACCTGACCAAACACCCAGCTTTCCACGCCAAGCCCTCCCTCGCTCACACGAAGACGGACCCCCTCAACGGTCAGTCGCCCACAGGAAGCTTCTCCCCACTTTTCCTCACCGTCTCTTCACCTTTTCCTCAGGCATCACCTGGGTCCTCAGGAAACCTAGTTCCCTAGTCAGCGTGGAGGCAGCCCCACTTTGTCCTGAAGCCGAAACCCCAGCGAGTCCTGAGGAGACGGAGACCGAGCTCCTCTCAGCAGAGACGCTGAGCCGGGCGTCCTACCCGAAGGCCCCCGCCCCCGCCCCCGCCCCCGCCCCCGCGCCTGAGGCGGCTCAACTCCTCTCAGCTGTCCTCACAATCGAGTTCGCAGGGAACGAGCATGCGCTGTGGGTCAGAGAGGCGAACTCGGCGCCACCCTGTGGTCAGTGCAGGAAGTGCAGGCCGCGCCTCCCTCACAGGTCACTGGAGGCAGCGTGCCCTACTGACAGGACTGCTGAATCCATTAAACTGGAAACTCAAACGAAAATGGAGTCTCTATCCCAAAAGTTTTCTAAAAGTAGTTAAGGAACAATTAATTGGAAACCATTTGGAATGAAGTGAATGTAGATGCAAACTTTACAACTTATACCAAATTCACTCAAAGTTATTCAGAGGCAAATTTTATTTGAGTTTATAATTTATGTTTGGCTGCATTGGGTCTTCGTTGCTGCATGTGGGCTTGCTCTAGTTGCGTCGAGCGGGGCTACTCTTCGTTGTGGTGCACGGGCTTCTCATTGCGGTGGCTTCTCTTGTGGGCGAGCACGGGCTCTAGGCGCGCAGGCTTCAGTAGTTGTGCCGCGCAGGCTTGGTTGCTCTGCGGCATGTGGGAGCTTCCCGGACCCGGGCTCGAGCCCGTGTCCCCTGCATTGGCAGGCGGACTCTTAACCACTGCGTCACCAGGGAAGTCCCCACAGACAAACTTTAAATACAAAACTATTCAAGGGGCTTCCCTGGTGGCGCAGTGGTTGAGAATCTGCCTGCCAACGCAGGGGACACGGGTTCGAGCCCTGGTCCGGGAAGCTCCCACATGCCGCGGAGCAACTAGCCCCGTGAGCCACAACTCCTGAGCCTGCGCGTCTGGAGCCTGTGCTCCGCAACAAGGGAGGCCGCGATAGTGAGAGGCCCGCGCACCGCGATGAAGAGTGGCCCCCGCTTGCCACAACTAGAGAAAGCCTTCGCACAGAAACGAAGACCCAACACAGCCAAAAATAAATTAATTAATTCATCAATTAAAAAAGAAAGCTGTCTCTCAAATTTAACTTCCAGAATATATTCAGGAAAAACGCATACGCCCTTTTTGCCCAACCAAAGAAGCGGGCAATGCAAATCAACACTACAGAGAGGTATCACTTCGAATCAGAAAAAAGGACCATCCTCACAAAGGGTAAAAACCAGATATGCAGGACAAGGAGAGGAGAAAAGGGAGCCTTGTTACGCTGAAGGGGGGAATGTAAATTGCCAACGGCCACTCTGGAGAAGTGTGCTGTGTTTCCTGAAGCATCTAAAAAACAGAGCTACAAAGCATAGGGCGCTTCCACTCATGGGCCTATATGTTGGCAAAACCAAAAATCCACAGGATGCAGGCACCCCGTTTACTGCTGCTATGTTTACAACAGCCTCGACTTGGGTACAACTTCATAGTCCTTGGAAGGAAAAAACGGTGAAAGAAAATTTGGTACTTAAGCACAACGGAATATTACTCAGCCCTGAAATCAATGAAATGAGGCCAGTTGCAGCAACTCAGGGGGACTTATGTAAGGTCATTGAGAGTGAAATAAGTTAGACAGCAAGAGAAACTTATCATGAGATATCACTTATAAAGGGAATCTAAAAATCGCCAACCATGAACTGAATTACAAACAGAACACCATCACACATTTACAAAACACACTTACGGCTGCTTAAGGGGAAAAGTGTGGTGCGGTGATGCATAAACCAGGAGGTTGAAATTGGCACAGATACCGTTCCATACGCCAATAATGTAATCGCCAAGACATACTCATGGTTCAAGGAACTGGACTCAGCACACTCTATTCACAGAAAAAACATATATCTGACTACTAGAAACTAGAAAAGAACTTATTGATGTCTCTCTGTAAGTGACTCAGGTGGATGTACAGCACCAAGAAACACAACATTGCAAATCAGCTACACCCCGTTGTAAAAATTAATTATAAAAAAAGAAAGACAGTGAGAGAGAGAGGAATTCTCACAAAATTCAATCAGGGGCTGTGATGCAACTGGACTGACCACATCTACACTCACAGCTCAATGGGACGTAAGGCTGGACACCCTAACCCTAAACCCTAGCCCGAACCCTAACCCAACCCTAACCCTACCTTAACCGTAACCCTAACCCAACACTAACCCTAACCCTAAACCTAAACCCTAACCCTAACCCAACCCTACGCCTAACCCTAACCCCTAGCCCTAGCCCTAGCCCTAACCCTGACCCTAACCCCTAACCCTTAACCCCTAACCCCTAACCCTACCCAAGTTCACAAGTAAACTTCTCGCCCACCTGGAGAGAGTGATTTCATTTGAAAGAGTAAAGACACAATCAGCTCAGTAATTGGCCACGGGGGCTGCAGGGGCCAAGGCTAACCCGAGCTGGAGGAACGTGGGTGCCTGCCTGGATGCTCAGAGGCCAAGGGCTGTCCTGAGACCTGCTTGGACACCCGTGCAGATGGAACAAAGGATCCGTCCAGTCCCAGGAGGGCCCCACCAGCCCTCACGAACGCAACACCAGACTTCCCTGGTGGCGCAGTGGTTAAGAATCCACCTGCCAATGCAGGGGACACGGGTTTGAGCCCTGGTCCGGGAAGATACCACATGCTGTGGAGCAACTAAGCCCGTGCACCACAACTACTGAGCCTGCGCTCTAGAACCCGCGAGCCCCGACTGCTGAAGCCCACGCGCTTAGAGCCTGTGCTCTGCAACAAGAGAAGCCACCGCAATGAGAAGCCCCCACTCGCCGCAACTAGAGAAAGCCTCCGGGCAGCAGTGCAGACCCAACACAGCCCAAAATTAATTAATGGATTAATTAATTAAGGAAAAAAAAAAAAAAGGCAGCACCTGGGGGCTGGCAGACTGAGGCACCAAGTCTTCCATCACGTCTACTTAGTATCCTGCATGTCAGGGCCATGCTGGACCTGGGGCTGCCCAGACAGAGTGGGGCCTGCATCACCCTTCCCAGGAGGGAGGGTGGAGGGAAACCCTGCATGACCTCTGAGGCCCTAAGAACCCTTGACTAAGGCTGAGCTCAATTTGAAACAGTGGGTGACCAGAGCAGACATTTCATTCGTCTATCAATGAGAATCCAGCACTGGAGGAGCAGCAAACAATGGCCTCGCTCAACCTTGACGCTAATCCTGACATGGACCCTAACCCTAAACTCTGATCCTGACCCTAAGCCCTGACCTAACCTTAGCCTAACCCGTACCCTAAACCTGTACCTTACCCTAACCCATGCTCTACCCGCATCCTACCTGTACCCCAATTCTCACCCATACCCTAACACCCACTCTAACACAGAACCCTAACACCCTGAGACCAAAACCATAAACCTTAACCAATAAGCAAAACCATAACCATAACCAAACCATAAAATATAGTCATTAACCATACCCATAAATACCTCATTAACCATAAAACTTAAACCATAACAGCAGCCATAAACCATACACAGCCCCAACCCTCACACCAGCCCCAGCCCTAATGCTAACCCTCCAAACCACTTCCACCAAGCCAAGTCTAATCAGATTATACAAATACATCTCGAAAAAGAAAACTGGGGAATACTCTGGTGGCCCAGTGGTTAGGACTCTGTGCTTTCACTGCCAAGGGCTCGGGTTCGATCCCTGACTGGGGAACTAAGATCCCACAAGCCATGGGACGTGGCCAAAATAAATAAATAATTAAAATGAAATAAAACCACTATTTTAAAAAAGATTTTAAAAATAAAGGACAAAAACAAGAAAACTACCCCAGTACAACTTATAAATAGGAACGTAAAAATCTATCACACAATAATAGCAACATGAAACCAACAGAACTTTAAATGGATAATGCCATAAGCAAGTATCTCTACACCAGAAATTTCAGGTTGCTCAACATATGAAAAGTAAGCAATGTATTCAACCACAATAATGGTGTGAAGTAAAAACACATAATCATATCAATTAATGCAAAACATCTACAATGAAAATCCAGTGTTATTTCATGAAAAACACTCAAGAAAGCAGGAATAAAAGGAAATTTGCTCAATATGGAAAAGAGTAGTACAAAAAGCCACAGCAAACATCATGCTCAACGTTAAAGACTGAAAGATTTACTCCTGAAATCAGGAACAGGGCCAGGAAGCTGGCCTTCATCACCGTTACTCAACAGTGTACTGGAAGTTCTACCCAGAATCTTGAGGAAAGAAAGAAAAGGCATCCATGGGTGAATGGAAAAATTAAAACCGTGTCTCTTCACAGAACATAGGTCCCATCATCTTATATATAAGACTACCTATAATCAGCAAAGAAATTATTTGAGCTAATCAACTCATTAATAAGCAAAGTTATAGAACAAAATATCAATTCATGAAAATCTATCTTATGTGCATACGCTGGCAAAAAATAATCTGAAAAAGAATTTATGAAAACAATTCCATTTTTAAGAATGTCAACATCAATATTTAGGAGTATATTTAATCAAGGTACGAGACTTGTTTTTATGTATGTAAAGTTGTATGTTTGAAATTACTGGAAAGTCAATTACTTTTCAAAACATCATGTATGTCAACAGCATGCCAGAAAAGCAGAGAAAACATCAAACTTCCATATAGAAGCCAAGCCTTACCCAGATCCAGTTCACCCAAAGTCCACATGTCATTTAGAGGCACTGTGGGAAGGTTATATTAGGAGCCGCTGTCCTCCGCGTTGTGGACGACCTGGATATGGTAGAAACAGTGGGATTTTTGAATTCCAATTTTCCACTTCATTCCACAAAAAAACTATTAGAACTAATAAATCAATTCAGTAAAGTTGCAAAATCAATACACAGAGATCAGTTGCCTTTCTAAACACTAATAATGAACCATCAGAAAGAGAAACAAAGCAACCCTATTTACAACTGCATTCAAAAAGAACAAAATACCTGGGAATAAAGTCAACCAAGGAGGTGAAAGACCTGCACACTGAAAACTTGAAGACATTGATGAAGACATTGCAAAACACACCAATAAATGGAAAGATATCCTGTTCTCATGGAATGGAACAATTAATATTGTTAAAATATCCATGCTACCCAAAGCAGTGGACACAGTGAATGCAATCCCTCCCCAAATTCCATGGTATTTTCCCCCAAAATAGAGCAAATCCTCCTAATATCTGTGGGGAACCACAAAGGACCCCAAATAGCCAAAGAAACCCTGAAAAAAGAGAACGGGCTGGAGGCATCTCCCTCCCTGACGTCACGCTCTGCTGAGAAGCTACGGTCACCAAAACAGTGTGGAACTGGCTCAAAACGGGCACAGGGACCAGAGGAACAGGACAGAGAGACCAGAATTCAACCCACACGGACGGGGTCGGTGAATTTATGACACAGGGACCAAGGACACACCAAGGAGCGCGACACGCCCCACGATAAATGGTGCTGGGAAAACTGGACGCCCCGTAACTCACGCTGGCTACCCTGCACACAAACCTGACCAAACACCCAGCTTTCCACGCCAAGCCCTCCCTCGCTCACACGAAGACGGACCCCCTCAACGGTCAGTCGCCCACAGGAAGCTTCTCCCCACTTTTCCTCACCGTCTCTTCACCTTTTCCTCAGGCATCACCTGGGTCCTCAGGAAACCTAGTTCCCTAGTCAGCGTGGAGGCAGCCCCACTTTGTCCTGAAGCCGAAACCCCAGCGAGTCCTGAGGAGACGGAGACCGAGCTCCTCTCAGCAGAGACGCTGAGCCGGGCGTCCTACCCGAAGGCCCCCGCCCCCGCCCCCGCCCCCGCCCCCGCCCCCGCGCCTGAGGCGGCTCAACTCCTCTCAGCTGTCCTCACAATCGAGTTCGCAGGGAACGAGCATGCGCTGTGGGTCAGAGAGGCGAACTCGGCGCCACCCTGTGGTCAGTGCAGGAAGTGCAGGCCGCGCCTCCCTCACAGGTCACTGGAGGCAGCGTGCCCTACTGACAGGACTGCTGAATCCATTAAACTGGAAACTCAAACGAAAATGGAGTCTCTATCCCAAAAGTTTTCTAAAAGTAGTTAAGGAACAATTAATTGGAAACCATTTGGAATGAAGTGAATGTAGATGCAAACTTTACAACTTATACCAAATTCACTCAAAGTTATTCAGAGGCAAATTTTATTTTAGTTTATAATTTATGTTTGGCTGCATTGGGTCTTCGTTGCTGCATGTGGGCTTGCTCTAGTTGCGTCGAGCGGGGCTACTCTTCGTTGTGGTGCACGGGCTTCTCATTGCGGTGGCTTCTCTTGTGGGCGAGCACGGGCTCTAGGCGCGCAGGCTTCAGTAGTTGTGCCGCGCAGGCTTGGTTGCTCTGCGGCATGTGGGAGCTTCCCGGACCCGGGCTCGAGCCCGTGTCCCCTGCATTGGCAGGCGGACTCTTAACCACTGCGTCACCAGGGAAGTCCCCACAGACAAACTTTAAATACAAAACTATTCAAGGGGCTTCCCTGGTGGCGCAGTGGTTGAGAATCTGCCTGCCAACACAGGGGACACGGGTTCGAGCCCTGGTCCGGGAAGCTCCCACATGCCGCGGAGCAACTAGCCCCGTGAGCCACAACTCCTGAGCCTGCGCGTCTGGAGCCTGTGCTCCGCAACAAGGGAGGCCGCGATAGTGAGAGGCCCGCGCACCGCGATGAAGAGTGGCCCCCGCTTGCCACAACTAGAGAAAGCCTTCGCACAGAAACGAAGACCCAACACAGCCAAAAATAAATTAATTAATTCATCAATTAAAAAAGAAAGCTGTCTCTCAAATTTAACTTCCAGAATATATTCAGGAAAAACGCATACGCCCTTTTTGCCCAACCAAAGAAGCGGGCAATGCAAATCAACACTACAGAGAGGTATCACTTCGAATCAGAAAAAAGGACCATCCTCACAAAGGGTAAAAACCAGATATGCAGGACAAGGAGAGGAGAAAAGGGAGCCTTGTTACGCTGAAGGGGGGAATGTAAATTGCCAACGGCCACTCTGGAGAAGTGTGCTGTGTTTCCTGAAGCATCTAAAAAACAGAGCTACAAAGCATAGGGCGCTTCCACTCATGGGCCTATATGTTGGCAAAACCAAAAATCCACAGGATGCAGGCACCCCGTTTACTGCTGCTATGTTTACAACAGCCTCGACTTGGGTACAACTTCATAGTCCTTGGAAGGAAAAAACGGTGAAAGAAAATTTGGTACTTAAGCACAACGGAATATTACTCAGCCCTGAAATCAATGAAATGAGGCCAGTTGCAGCAACTCAGGGGGACTTATGTAAGGTCATTGAGAGTGAAATAAGTTAGACAGCAAGAGAAACTTATCATGAGATATCACTTATAAAGGGAATCTAAAAATCGCCAACCATGAACTGAATTACAAACAGAACACCATCACACATTTACAAAACACACTTACGGCTGCTTAAGGGGAAAAGTGTGGTGCGGTGATGCATAAACCAGGAGGTTGAAATTGGCACAGATACCGTTCCATACGCCAATAATGTAATCGCCAAGACATACTCATGGTTCAAGGAACTGGACTCAGCACACTCTATTCACAGAAAAAACATATATCTGACTACTAGAAACTAGAAAAGAACTTATTGATGTCTCTCTGTAAGTGACTCAGGTGGATGTACAGCACCAAGAAACACAACATTGCAAATCAGCTACACCCCGTTGTAAAAATTAATTATAAAAAAAGAAAGACAGTGAGAGAGAGAGGAATTCTCACAAAATTCAATCAGGGGCTGTGATGCAACTGGACTGACCACATCTACACTCACAGCTCAATGGGACGTAAGGCTGGACACCCTAACCCTAAACCCTAGCCCGAACCCTAACCCAACCCTAACCCTACCTTAACCGTAACCCTAACCCAACACTAACCCTAACCCTAAACCTAAACCCTAACCCTAACCCAACCCTACGCCTAACCCTAACCCCTAGCCCTAGCCCTAGCCCTAACCCTGACCCTAACCCCTAACCCTTAACCCCTAACCCCTAACCCCTAACCCTACCCAAGTTCACAAGTAAACTTCTCGCCCACCTGGAGAGAGTGATTTCATTTGAAAGAGTAAAGACACAATCAGCTCAGTAATTGGCCACGGGGGCTGCAGGGGCCAAGGCTAACCCGAGCTGGAGGAACGTGGGTGCCTGCCTGGATGCTCAGAGGCCAAGGGCTGTCCTGAGACCTGCTTGGACACCCGTGCAGATGGAACAAAGGATCCGTCCAGTCCCAGGAGGGCCCCACCAGCCCTCACGAACGCAACACCAGACTTCCCTGGTGGCGCAGTGGTTAAGAATCCACCTGCCAATGCAGGGGACACGGGTTTGAGCCCTGGTCCGGGAAGATACCACATGCTGTGGAGCAACTAAGCCCGTGCACCACAACTACTGAGCCTGCGCTCTAGAACCCGCGAGCCCCGACTGCTGAAGCCCACGCGCTTAGAGCCTGTGCTCTGCAACAAGAGAAGCCACCGCAATGAGAAGCCCCCACTCGCCGCAACTAGAGAAAGCCTCCGGGCAGCAGTGCAGACCCAACACAGCCCAAAATTAATTAATGGATTAATTAATTAAGAAAAAAAAAAAAAAGGCAGCACCTGGGGGCTGGCAGACTGAGGCACCAAGTCTTCCATCACGTCTACTTAGTATCCTGCATGTCAGGGCCATGCTGGACCTGGGGCTGCCCAGACAGAGTGGGGCCTGCATCACCCTTCCCAGGAGGGAGGGTGGAGGGAAACCCTGCATGACCTCTGAGGCCCTAAGAACCCTTGACTAAGGCTGAGCTCAATTTGAAACAGTGGGTGACCAGAGCAGACATTTCATTCGTCTATCAATGAGAATCCAGCACTGGAGGAGCAGCAAACAATGGCCTCGCTCAACCTTGACGCTAATCCTGACATGGACCCTAACCCTAAACTCTGATCCTGACCCTAAGCCCTGACCTAACCTTAGCCTAACCCGTACCCTAAACCTGTACCTTACCCTAACCCATGCTCTACCCGCATCCTACCTGTACCCCAATTCTCACCCATACCCTAACACCCACTCTAACACAGAACCCTAACACCCTGAGACCAAAACCATAAACCTTAACCAATAAGCAAAACCATAACCATAACCAAACCATAAAATATAGTCATTAACCATACCCATAAATACCTCATTAACCATAAAACTTAAACCATAACAGCAGCCATAAACCATACACAGCCCCAACCCTCACACCAGCCCCAGCCCTAATGCTAACCCTCCAAACCACTTCCACCAAGCCAAGTCTAATCAGATTATACAAATACATCTCGAAAAAGAAAACTGGGGAATACTCTGGTGGCCCAGTGGTTAGGACTCTGTGCTTTCACTGCCAAGGGCTCGGGTTCGATCCCTGACTGGGGAACTAAGATCCCACAAGCCATGGGACGTGGCCAAAATAAATAAATAATTAAAATGAAATAAAACCACTATTTTAAAAAAGATTTTAAAAATAAAGGACAAAAACAAGAAAACTACCCCAGTACAACTTATAAATAGGAACGTAAAAATCTATCACACAATAATAGCAACATGAAACCAACAGAACTTTAAATGGATAATGCCATAAGCAAGTATCTCTACACCAGAAATTTCAGGTTGCTCAACATATGAAAAGTAAGCAATGTATTCAACCACAATAATGGTGTGAAGTAAAAACACATAATCATATCAATTAATGCAAAACATCTACAATGAAAATCCAGTGTTATTTCATGAAAAACACTCAAGAAAGCAGGAATAAAAGGAAATTTGCTCAATATGGAAAAGAGTAGTACAAAAAGCCACAGCAAACATCATGCTCAACGTTAAAGACTGAAAGATTTACTCCTGAAATCAGGAACAGGGCCAGGAAGCTGGCCTTCATCACCGTTACTCAACAGTGTACTGGAAGTTCTACCCAGAATCTTGAGGAAAGAAAGAAAAGGCATCCATGGGTGAATGGAAAAATTAAAACCGTGTCTCTTCACAGAACATAGGTCCCATCATCTTATATATAAGACTACCTATAATCAGCAAAGAAATTATTTGAGCTAATCAACTCATTAATAAGCAAAGTTATAGAACAAAATATCAATTCATGAAAATCTATCTTATGTGCATACGCTGGCAAAAAATAATCTGAAAAAGAATTTATGAAAACAATTCCATTTTTAAGAATGTCAACATCAATATTTAGGAGTATATTTAATCAAGGTACGAGACTTGTTTTTATGTATGTAAAGTTGTATGTTTGAAATTACTGGAAAGTCAATTACTTTTCAAAACATCATGTATGTCAACAGCATGCCAGAAAAGCAGAGAAAACATCAAACTTCCATATAGAAGCCAAGCCTTACCCAGATCCAGTTCACCCAAAGTCCACATGTCATTTAGAGGCACTGTGGGAAGGTTATATTAGGAGCCGCTGTCCTCCGTGTTGTGGACGACCTGGATATGGTAGAAACAGTGGGATTTTTGAATTCCAATTTTCCACTTCATTCCACAAAAAAACTATTAGAACTAATAAATCAATTCAGTAAAGTTGCAAAATCAATACACAGAGATCAGTTGCCTTTCTAAACACTAATAATGAACCATCAGAAAGAGAAACAAAGCAACCCTATTTACAACTGCATTCAAAAAGAACAAAATACCTGGGAATAAAGTCAACCAAGGAGGTGAAAGACCTGCACACTGAAAACTTGAAGACATTGATGAAGACATTGCAAAACACACCAATAAATGGAAAGATATCCTGTTCTCATGGAATGGAACAATTAATATTGTTAAAATATCCATGCTACCCAAAGCAGTGGACACAGTGAATGCAATCCCTCCCCAAATTCCATGGTATTTTCCCCCAAAATAGAGCAAATCCTCCTAATATCTGTGGGGAACCACAAAGGACCCCAAATAGCCAAAGAAACCCTGAAAAAAGAGAACGGGCTGGAGGCATCTCCCTCCCTGACGTCACGCTCTGCTGAGAAGCTACGGTCACCAAAACAGTGTGGAACTGGCTCAAAACGGGCACAGGGACCAGAGGAACAGGACAGAGAGACCAGAATTCAACCCACACGGACGGGGTCGGTGAATTTATGACACAGGGACCAAGGACACACCAAGGAGCGCGACACGCCCCACGATAAATGGTGCTGGGAAAACTGGACGCCCCGTAACTCACGCTGGCTACCCTGCACACAAACCTGACCAAACACCCAGCTTTCCACGCCAAGCCCTCCCTCGCTCACACGAAGACGGACCCCCTCAACGGTCAGTCGCCCACAGGAAGCTTCTCCCCACTTTTCCTCACCGTCTCTTCACCTTTTCCTCAGGCATCACCTGGGTCCTCAGGAAACCTAGTTCCCTAGTCAGCGTGGAGGCAGCCCCACTTTGTCCTGAAGCCGAAACCCCAGCGAGTCCTGAGGAGACGGAGACCGAGCTCCTCTCAGCAGAGACGCTGAGCCGGGCGTCCTACCCGAAGGCCCCCGCCCCCGCCCCCGCCCCCGCCCCCGCCCCCGCGCCTGAGGCGGCTCAACTCCTCTCAGCTGTCCTCACAATCGAGTTCGCAGGGAACGAGCATGCGCTGTGGGTCAGAGAGGCGAACTCGGCGCCACCCTGTGGTCAGTGCAGGAAGTGCAGGCCGCGCCTCCCTCACAGGTCACTGGAGGCAGCGTGCCCTACTGACAGGACTGCTGAATCCATTAAACTGGAAACTCAAACGAAAATGGAGTCTCTATCCCAAAAGTTTTCTAAAAGTAGTTAAGGAACAATTAATTGGAAACCATTTGGAATGAAGTGAATGTAGATGCAAACTTTACAACTTATACCAAATTCACTCAAAGTTATTCAGAGGCAAATTTTATTTTAGTTTATAATTTATCTTTGGCTGCATTGGGTCTTCGTTGCTGCATGTGGGCTTGCTCTAGTTGCGTCGAGCGGGGCTACTCTTCGTTGTGGTGCACGGGCTTCTCATTGCGGTGGCTTCTCTTGTGGGCGAGCACGGGCTCTAGGCGCGCAGGCTTCAGTAGTTGTGCCGCGCAGGCTTGGTTGCTCTGCGGCATGTGGGAGCTTCCCGGACCCGGGCTCGAGCCCGTGTCCCCTGCATTGGCAGGCGGACTCTTAACCACTGCGTCACCAGGGAAGTCCCCACAGACAAACTTTAAATACAAAACTATTCAAGGGGCTTCCCTGGTGGCGCAGTGGTTGAGAATCTGCCTGCCAACACAGGGGACACGGGTTCGAGCCCTGGTCCGGGAAGCTCCCACATGCCGCGGAGCAACTAGCCCCGTGAGCCACAACTCCTGAGCCTGCGCGTCTGGAGCCTGTGCTCCGCAACAAGGGAGGCCGCGATAGTGAGAGGCCCGCGCACCGCGATGAAGAGTGGCCCCCGCTTGCCACAACTAGAGAAAGCCTTCGCACAGAAACGAAGACCCAACACAGCCAAAAATAAATTAATTAATTCATCAATTAAAAAAGAAAGCTGTCTCTCAAATTTAACTTCCAGAATATATTCAGGAAAAACGCATACGCCCTTTTTGCCCAACCAAAGAAGCGGGCAATGCAAATCAACACTACAGAGAGGTATCACTTCGAATCAGAAAAAAGGACCATCCTCACAAAGGGTAAAAACCAGATATGCAGGACAAGGAGAGGAGAAAAGGGAGCCTTGTTACGCTGAAGGGGGGAATGTAAATTGCCAACGGCCACTCTGGAGAAGTGTGCTGTGTTTCCTGAAGCATCTAAAAAACAGAGCTACAAAGCATAGGGCGCTTCCACTCATGGGCCTATATGTTGGCAAAACCAAAAATCCACAGGATGCAGGCACCCCGTTTACTGCTGCTATGTTTACAACAGCCTCGACTTGGGTACAACTTCATAGTCCTTGGAAGGAAAAAACGGTGAAAGAAAATTTGGTACTTAAGCACAACGGAATATTACTCAGCCCTGAAATCAATGAAATGAGGCCAGTTGCAGCAACTCAGGGGGACTTATGTAAGGTCATTGAGAGTGAAATAAGTTAGACAGCAAGAGAAACTTATCATGAGATATCACTTATAAAGGGAATCTAAAAATCGCCAACCATGAACTGAATTACAAACAGAACACCATCACACATTTACAAAACACACTTACGGCTGCTTAAGGGGAAAAGTGTGGTGCGGTGATGCATAAACCAGGAGGTTGAAATTGGCACAGATACCGTTCCATACGCCAATAATGTAATCGCCAAGACATACTCATGGTTCAAGGAACTGGACTCAGCACACTCTATTCACAGAAAAAACATATATCTGACTACTAGAAACTAGAAAAGAACTTATTGATGTCTCTCTGTAAGTGACTCAGGTGGATGTACAGCACCAAGAAACACAACATTGCAAATCAGCTACACCCCGTTGTAAAAATTAATTATAAAAAAAGAAAGACAGTGAGAGAGAGAGGAATTCTCACAAAATTCAATCAGGGGCTGTGATGCAACTGGACTGACCACATCTACACTCACAGCTCAATGGGACGTAAGGCTGGACACCCTAACCCTAAACCCTAGCCCGAACCCTAACCCAACCCTAACCCTACCTTAACCGTAACCCTAACCCAACACTAACCCTAACCCTAAACCTAAACCCTAACCCTAACCCAACCCTACGCCTAACCCTAACCCCTAGCCCTAGCCCTAGCCCTAACCCTGACCCTAACCCCTAACCCTTAACCCCTAACCCCTAACCCCTAACCCTACCCAAGTTCACAAGTAAACTTCTCGCCCACCTGGAGAGAGTGATTTCATTTGAAAGAGTAAAGACACAATCAGCTCAGTAATTGGCCACGGGGGCTGCAGGGGCCAAGGCTAACCCGAGCTGGAGGAACGTGGGTGCCTGCCTGGATGCTCAGAGGCCAAGGG
Organism: Balaenoptera ricei; assembly: GCF_028023285.1. Taxonomy (NCBI): domain Eukaryota; kingdom Metazoa; phylum Chordata; class Mammalia; order Artiodactyla; family Balaenopteridae; genus Balaenoptera; species Balaenoptera ricei. The sequence goes on from NW_026777756.1 coordinate 39,092, forward strand.
CTGTCCTGAGACCTGCTTGGACACCCGTGCAGATGGAACAAAGGATCCGTCCAGTCCCAGGAGGGCCCCACCAGCCCTCACGAACGCAACACCAGACTTCCCTGGTGGCGCAGTGGTTAAGAATCCACCTGCCAATGCAGGGGACACGGGTTTGAGCCCTGGTCCGGGAAGATACCACATGCTGTGGAGCAACTAAGCCCGTGCACCACAACTACTGAGCCTGCGCTCTAGAACCCGCGAGCCCCGACTGCTGAAGCCCACGCGCTTAGAGCCTGTGCTCTGCAACAAGAGAAGCCACCGCAATGAGAAGCCCCCACTCGCCGCAACTAGAGAAAGCCTCCGGGCAGCAGTGCAGACCCAACACAGCCCAAAATTAATTAATGGATTAATTAATTAAGAAAAAAAAAAAAAAGGCAGCACCTGGGGGCTGGCAGACTGAGGCACCAAGTCTTCCATCACGTCTACTTAGTATCCTGCATGTCAGGGCCATGCTGGACCTGGGGCTGCCCAGACAGAGTGGGGCCTGCATCACCCTTCCCAGGAGGGAGGGTGGAGGGAAACCCTGCATGACCTCTGAGGCCCTAAGAACCCTTGACTAAGGCTGAGCTCAATTTGAAACAGTGGGTGACCAGAGCAGACATTTCATTCGTCTATCAATGAGAATCCAGCACTGGAGGAGCAGCAAACAATGGCCTCGCTCAACCTTGACGCTAATCCTGACATGGACCCTAACCCTAAACTCTGATCCTGACCCTAAGCCCTGACCTAACCTTAGCCTAACCCGTACCCTAAACCTGTACCTTACCCTAACCCATGCTCTACCCGCATCCTACCTGTACCCCAATTCTCACCCATACCCTAACACCCACTCTAACACAGAACCCTAACACCCTGAGACCAAAACCATAAACCTTAACCAATAAGCAAAACCATAACCATAACCAAACCATAAAATATAGTCATTAACCATACCCATAAATACCTCATTAACCATAAAACTTAAACCATAACAGCAGCCATAAACCATACACAGCCCCAACCCTCACACCAGCCCCAGCCCTAATGCTAACCCTCCAAACCACTTCCACCAAGCCAAGTCTAATCAGATTATACAAATACATCTCGAAAAAGAAAACTGGGGAATACTCTGGTGGCCCAGTGGTTAGGACTCTGTGCTTTCACTGCCAAGGGCTCGGGTTCGATCCCTGACTGGGGAACTAAGATCCCACAAGCCATGGGACGTGGCCAAAATAAATAAATAATTAAAATGAAATAAAACCACTATTTTAAAAAAGATTTTAAAAATAAAGGACAAAAACAAGAAAACTACCCCAGTACAACTTATAAATAGGAACGTAAAAATCTATCACACAATAATAGCAACATGAAACCAACAGAACTTTAAATGGATAATGCCATAAGCAAGTATCTCTACACCAGAAATTTCAGGTTGCTCAACATATGAAAAGTAAGCAATGTATTCAACCACAATAATGGTGTGAAGTAAAAACACATAATCATATCAATTAATGCAAAACATCTACAATGAAAATCCAGTGTTATTTCATGAAAAACACTCAAGAAAGCAGGAATAAAAGGAAATTTGCTCAATATGGAAAAGAGTAGTACAAAAAGCCACAGCAAACATCATGCTCAACGTTAAAGACTGAAAGATTTACTCCTGAAATCAGGAACAGGGCCAGGAAGCTGGCCTTCATCACCGTTACTCAACAGTGTACTGGAAGTTCTACCCAGAATCTTGAGGAAAGAAAGAAAAGGCATCCATGGGTGAATGGAAAAATTAAAACCGTGTCTCTTCACAGAACATAGGTCCCATCATCTTATATATAAGACTACCTATAATCAGCAAAGAAATTATTTGAGCTAATCAACTCATTAATAAGCAAAGTTATAGAACAAAATATCAATTCATGAAAATCTATCTTATGTGCATACGCTGGCAAAAAATAATCTGAAAAAGAATTTATGAAAACAATTCCATTTTTAAGAATGTCAACATCAATATTTAGGAGTATATTTAATCAAGGTACGAGACTTGTTTTTATGTATGTAAAGTTGTATGTTTGAAATTACTGGAAAGTCAATTACTTTTCAAAACATCATGTATGTCAACAGCATGCCAGAAAAGCAGAGAAAACATCAAACTTCCATATAGAAGCCAAGCCTTACCCAGATCCAGTTCACCCAAAGTCCACATGTCATTTAGAGGCACTGTGGGAAGGTTATATTAGGAGCCGCTGTCCTCCGTGTTGTGGACGACCTGGATATGGTAGAAACAGTGGGATTTTTGAATTCCAATTTTCCACTTCATTCCACAAAAAAACTATTAGAACTAATAAATCAATTCAGTAAAGTTGCAAAATCAATACACAGAGATCAGTTGCCTTTCTAAACACTAATAATGAACCATCAGAAAGAGAAACAAAGCAACCCTATTTACAACTGCATTCAAAAAGAACAAAATACCTGGGAATAAAGTCAACCAAGGAGGTGAAAGACCTGCACACTGAAAACTTGAAGACATTGATGAAGACATTGCAAAACACACCAATAAATGGAAAGATATCCTGTTCTCATGGAATGGAACAATTAATATTGTTAAAATATCCATGCTACCCAAAGCAGTGGACACAGTGAATGCAATCCCTCCCCAAATTCCATGGTATTTTCCCCCAAAATAGAGCAAATCCTCCTAATATCTGTGGGGAACCACAAAGGACCCCAAATAGCCAAAGAAACCCTGAAAAAAGAGAACGGGCTGGAGGCATCTCCCTCCCTGACGTCACGCTCTGCTGAGAAGCTACGGTCACCAAAACAGTGTGGAACTGGCTCAAAACGGGCACAGGGACCAGAGGAACAGGACAGAGAGACCAGAATTCAACCCACACGGACGGGGTCGGTGAATTTATGACACAGGGACCAAGGACACACCAAGGAGCGCAACACGCCCCACGATAAATGGTGCTGGGAAAACTGGACGCCCCGTAACTCACGCTGGCTACCCTGCACACAAACCTGACCAAACACCCAGCTTTCCACGCCAAGCCCTCCCTCGCTCACACGAAGACGGACCCCCTCAACGGTCAGTCGCCCACAGGAAGCTTCTCCCCACTTTTCCTCACCGTCTCTTCACCTTTTCCTCAGGCATCACCTGGGTCCTCAGGAAACCTAGTTCCCTAGTCAGCGTGGAGGCAGCCCCACTTTGTCCTGAAGCCGAAACCCCAGCGAGTCCTGAGGAGACGGAGACCGAGCTCCTCTCAGCAGAGACGCTGAGCCGGGCGTCCTACCCGAAGGCCCCCGCCCCCGCCCCCGCCCCCGCCCCCGCGCCTGAGGCGGCTCAACTCCTCTCAGCTGTCCTCACAATCGAGTTCGCAGGGAACGAGCATGCGCTGTGGGTCAGAGAGGCGAACTCGGCGCCACCCTGTGGTCAGTGCAGGAAGTGCAGGCCGCGCCTCCCTCACAGGTCACTGGAGGCAGCGTGCCCTACTGACAGGACTGCTGAATCCATTAAACTGGAAACTCAAACGAAAATGGAGTCTCTATCCCAAAAGTTTTCTAAAAGTAGTTAAGGAACAATTAATTGGAAACCATTTGGAATGAAGTGAATGTAGATGCAAACTTTACAACTTATACCAAATTCACTCAAAGTTATTCAGAGGCAAATTTTATTTTAGTTTATAATTTATCTTTGGCTGCATTGGGTCTTCGTTGCTGCATGTGGGCTTGCTCTAGTTGCGTCGAGCGGGGCTACTCTTCGTTGTGGTGCACGGGCTTCTCATTGCGGTGGCTTCTCTTGTGGGCGAGCACGGGCTCTAGGCGCGCAGGCTTCAGTAGTTGTGCCGCGCAGGCTTGGTTGCTCTGCGGCATGTGGGAGCTTCCCGGACCAGGGCTCGAGCCCGTGTCCCCTGCATTGGCAGGCGGACTCTTAACCACTGCGTCACCAGGGAAGTCCCCACAGACAAACTTTAAATACAAAACTATTCAAGGGGCTTCCCTGGTGGCGCAGTGGTTGAGAATCTGCCTGCCAACGCAGGGGACACGGGTTCGAGCCCTGGTCCGGGAAGCTCCCACATGCCGCGGAGCAACTAGCCCCGTGAGCCACAACTCCTGAGCCTGCGCGTCTGGAGCCTGTGCTCCGCAACAAGGGAGGCCGCGATAGTGAGAGGCCCGCGCACCGCGATGAAGAGTGGCCCCCGCTTGCCACAACTAGAGAAAGCCTTCGCACAGAAACGAAGACCCAACACAGCCAAAAATAAATTAATTAATTCATCAATTAAAAAAGAAAGCTGTCTCTCAAATTTAACTTCCAGAATATATTCAGGAAAAACGCATACGCCCTTTTTGCCCAACCAAAGAAGCGGGCAATGCAAATCAACACTACAGAGAGGTATCACTTCGAATCAGAAAAAAGGACCATCCTCACAAAGGGTAAAAACCAGATATGCAGGACAAGGAGAGGAGAAAAGGGAGCCTTGTTACGCTGAAGGGGGGAATGTAAATTGCCAACGGCCACTCTGGAGAAGTGTGCTGTGTTTCCTGAAGCATCTAAAAAACAGAGCTACAAAGCATAGGGCGCTTCCACTCATGGGCCTATATGTTGGCAAAACCAAAAATCCACAGGATGCAGGCACCCCGTTTACTGCTGCTATGTTTACAACAGCCTCGACTTGGGTACAACTTCATAGTCCTTGGAAGGAAAAAACGGTGAAAGAAAATTTGGTACTTAAGCACAACGGAATATTACTCAGCCCTGAAATCAATGAAATGAGGCCAGTTGCAGCAACTCAGGGGGACTTATGTAAGGTCATTGAGAGTGAAATAAGTTAGACAGCAAGAGAAACTTATCATGAGATATCACTTATAAAGGGAATCTAAAAATCGCCAACCATGAACTGAATTACAAACAGAACACCATCACACATTTACAAAACACACTTACGGCTGCTTAAGGGGAAAAGTGTGGTGCGGTGATGCATAAACCAGGAGGTTGAAATTGGCACAGATACCGTTCCATACGCCAATAATGTAATCGCCAAGACATACTCATGGTTCAAGGAACTGGACTCAGCACACTCTATTCACAGAAAAAACATATATCTGACTACTAGAAACTAGAAAAGAACTTATTGATGTCTCTCTGTAAGTGACTCAGGTGGATGTACAGCACCAAGAAACACAACATTGCAAATCAGCTACACCCCGTTGTAAAAATTAATTATAAAAAAAGAAAGACAGTGAGAGAGAGAGGAATTCTCACAAAATTCAATCAGGGGCTGTGATGCAACTGGACTGACCACATCTACACTCACAGCTCAATGGGACGTAAGGCTGGACACCCTAACCCTAAACCCTAGCCCGAACCCTAACCCAACCCTAACCCTACCTTAACCGTAACCCTAACCCAACACTAACCCTAACCCTAAACCTAAACCCTAACCCTAACCCAACCCTACGCCTAACCCTAACCCCTAGCCCTAGCCCTAGCCCTAACCCTGACCCTAACCCCTAACCCTTAACCCCTAACCCCTAACCCTACCCAAGTTCACAAGTAAACTTCTCGCCCACCTGGAGAGAGTGATTTCATTTGAAAGAGTAAAGACACAATCAGCTCAGTAATTGGCCACGGGGGCTGCAGGGGCCAAGGCTAACCCGAGCTGGAGGAACGTGGGTGCCTGCCTGGATGCTCAGAGGCCAAGGGCTGTCCTGAGACCTGCTTGGACACCCGTGCAGATGGAACAAAGGATCCGTCCAGTCCCAGGAGGGCCCCACCAGCCCTCACGAACGCAACACCAGACTTCCCTGGTGGCGCAGTGGTTAAGAATCCACCTGCCAATGCAGGGGACACGGGTTTGAGCCCTGGTCCGGGAAGATACCACATGCTGTGGAGCAACTAAGCCCGTGCACCACAACTACTGAGCCTGCGCTCTAGAACCCGCGAGCCCCGACTGCTGAAGCCCACGCGCTTAGAGCCTGTGCTCTGCAACAAGAGAAGCCACCGCAATGAGAAGCCCCCACTCGCCGCAACTAGAGAAAGCCTCCGGGCAGCAGTGCAGACCCAACACAGCCCAAAATTAATTAATGGATTAATTAATTAAGGAAAAAAAAAAAAGGCAGCACCTGGGGGCTGGCAGACTGAGGCACCAAGTCTTCCATCACGTCTACTTAGTATCCTGCATGTCAGGGCCATGCTGGACCTGGGGCTGCCCAGACAGAGTGGGGCCTGCATCACCCTTCCCAGGAGGGAGGGTGGAGGGAAACCCTGCATGACCTCTGAGGCCCTAAGAACCCTTGACTAAGGCTGAGCTCAATTTGAAACAGTGGGTGACCAGAGCAGACATTTCATTCGTCTATCAATGAGAATCCAGCACTGGAGGAGCAGCAAACAATGGCCTCGCTCAACCTTGACGCTAATCCTGACATGGACCCTAACCCTAAACTCTGATCCTGACCCTAAGCCCTGACCTAACCTTAGCCTAACCCGTACCCTAAACCTGTACCTTACCCTAACCCATGCTCTACCCGCATCCTACCTGTACCCCAATTCTCACCCATACCCTAACACCCACTCTAACACAGAACCCTAACACCCTGAGACCAAAACCATAAACCTTAACCAATAAGCAAAACCATAACCATAACCAAACCATAAAATATAGTCATTAACCATACCCATAAATACCTCATTAACCATAAAACTTAAACCATAACAGCAGCCATAAACCATACACAGCCCCAACCCTCACACCAGCCCCAGCCCTAATGCTAACCCTCCAAACCACTTCCACCAAGCCAAGTCTAATCAGATTATACAAATACATCTCGAAAAAGAAAACTGGGGAATACTCTGGTGGCCCAGTGGTTAGGACTCTGTGCTTTCACTGCCAAGGGCTCGGGTTCGATCCCTGACTGGGGAACTAAGATCCCACAAGCCATGGGACGTGGCCAAAATAAATAAATAATTAAAATGAAATAAAACCACTATTTTAAAAAAGATTTTAAAAATAAAGGACAAAAACAAGAAAACTACCCCAGTACAACTTATAAATAGGAACGTAAAAATCTATCACACAATAATAGCAACATGAAACCAACAGAACTTTAAATGGATAATGCCATAAGCAAGTATCTCTACACCAGAAATTTCAGGTTGCTCAACATATGAAAAGTAAGCAATGTATTCAACCACAATAATGGTGTGAAGTAAAAACACATAATCATATCAATTAATGCAAAACATCTACAATGAAAATCCAGTGTTATTTCATGAAAAACACTCAAGAAAGCAGGAATAAAAGGAAATTTGCTCAATATGGAAAAGAGTAGTACAAAAAGCCACAGCAAACATCATGCTCAACGTTAAAGACTGAAAGATTTACTCCTGAAATCAGGAACAGGGCCAGGAAGCTGGCCTTCATCACCGTTACTCAACAGTGTACTGGAAGTTCTACCCAGAATCTTGAGGAAAGAAAGAAAAGGCATCCATGGGTGAATGGAAAAATTAAAACCGTGTCTCTTCACAGAACATAGGTCCCATCATCTTATATATAAGACTACCTATAATCAGCAAAGAAATTATTTGAGCTAATCAACTCATTAATAAGCAAAGTTATAGAACAAAATATCAATTCATGAAAATCTATCTTATGTGCATACGCTGGCAAAAAATAATCTGAAAAAGAATTTATGAAAACAATTCCATTTTTAAGAATGTCAACATCAATATTTAGGAGTATATTTAATCAAGGTACGAGACTTGTTTTTATGTATGTAAAGTTGTATGTTTGAAATTACTGGAAAGTCAATTACTTTTCAAAACATCATGTATGTCAACAGCATGCCAGAAAAGCAGAGAAAACATCAAACTTCCATATAGAAGCCAAGCCTTACCCAGATCCAGTTCACCCAAAGTCCACATGTCATTTAGAGGCACTGTGGGAAGGTTATATTAGGAGCCGCTGTCCTCCGTGTTGTGGACGACCTGGATATGGTAGAAACAGTGGGATTTTTGAATTCCAATTTTCCACTTCATTCCACAAAAAAACTATTAGAACTAATAAATCAATTCAGTAAAGTTGCAAAATCAATACACAGAGATCAGTTGCCTTTCTAAACACTAATAATGAACCATCAGAAAGAGAAACAAAGCAACCCTATTTACAACTGCATTCAAAAAGAACAAAATACCTGGGAATAAAGTCAACCAAGGAGGTGAAAGACCTGCACACTGAAAACTTGAAGACATTGATGAAGACATTGCAAAACACACCAATAAATGGAAAGATATCCTGTTCTCATGGAATGGAACAATTAATATTGTTAAAATATCCATGCTACCCAAAGCAGTGGACACAGTGAATGCAATCCCTCCCCAAATTCCATGGTATTTTCCCCCAAAATAGAGCAAATCCTCCTAATATCTGTGGGGAACCACAAAGGACCCCAAATAGCCAAAGAAACCCTGAAAAAAGAGAACGGGCTGGAGGCATCTCCCTCCCTGACGTCACGCTCTGCTGAGAAGCTACGGTCACCAAAACAGTGTGGAACTGGCTCAAAACGGGCACAGGGACCAGAGGAACAGGACAGAGAGACCAGAATTCAACCCACACGGACGGGGTCGGTGAATTTATGACACAGGGACCAAGGACACACCAAGGAGCGCGACACGCCCCACGATAAATGGTGCTGGGAAAACTGGACGCCCCGTAACTCACGCTGGCTACCCTGCACACAAACCTGACCAAACACCCAGCTTTCCACGCCAAGCCCTCCCTCGCTCACACGAAGACGGACCCCCTCAACGGTCAGTCGCCCACAGGAAGCTTCTCCCCACTTTTCCTCACCGTCTCTTCACCTTTTCCTCAGGCATCACCTGGGTCCTCAGGAAACCTAGTTCCCTAGTCAGCGTGGAGGCAGCCCCACTTTGTCCTGAAGCCGAAACCCCAGCGAGTCCTGAGGAGACGGAGACCGAGCTCCTCTCAGCAGAGACGCTGAGCCGGGCGTCCTACCCGAAGGCCCCCGCCCCCGCCCCCGCCCCCGCCCCCGCGCCTGAGGCGGCTCAACTCCTCTCAGCTGTCCTCACAATCGAGTTCGCAGGGAACGAGCATGCGCTGTGGGTCAGAGAGGCGAACTCGGCGCCACCCTGTGGTCAGTGCAGGAAGTGCAGGCCGCGCCTCCCTCACAGGTCACTGGAGGCAGCGTGCCCTACTGACAGGACTTCTGAATCCATTAAACTGGAAACTCAAACGAAAATGGAGTCTCTATCCCAAAAGTTTTCTAAAAGTAGTTAAGGAACAATTAATTGGAAACCATTTGGAATGAAGTGAATGTAGATGCAAACTTTACAACTTATACCAAATTCACTCAAAGTTATTCAGAGGCAAATTTTATTTTAGTTTATAATTTATCTTTGGCTGCATTGGGTCTTCGTTGCTGCATGTGGGCTTGCTCTAGTTGCGTCGAGCGGGGCTACTCTTCGTTGTGGTGCACGGGCTTCTCATTGCGGTGGCTTCTCTTGTGGGCGAGCACGGGCTCTAGGCGCGCAGGCTTCAGTAGTTGTGCCGCGCAGGCTTGGTTGCTCTGCGGCATGTGGGAGCTTCCCGGACCAGGGCTCGAGCCCGTGTCCCCTGCATTGGCAGGCGGACTCTTAACCACTGCGTCACCAGGGAAGTCCCCACAGACAAACTTTAAATACAAAACTATTCAAGGGGCTTCCCTGGTGGCGCAGTGGTTGAGAATCTGCCTGCCAACGCAGGGGACACGGGTTCGAGCCCTGGTCCGGGAAGCTCCCACATGCCGCGGAGCAACTAGCCCCGTGAGCCACAACTCCTGACCCTGCGCGTCTGGAGCCTGTGCTCCGCAACAAGGGAGGCCGCGATAGTGAGAGGCCCGCGCACCGCGATGAAGAGTGGCCCCCGCTTGCCACAACTAGAGAAAGCCTTCGCACAGAAACGAAGACCCAACACAGCCAAAAATAAATTAATTAATTCATCAATTAAAAAAGAAAGCTGTCTCTCAAATTTAACTTCCAGAATATATTCAGGAAAAACGCATACGCCCTTTTTGCCCAACCAAAGAAGCGGGCAATGCAAATCAACACTACAGAGAGGTATCACTTCGAATCAGAAAAAAGGACCATCCTCACAAAGGGTAAAAACCAGATATGCAGGACAAGGAGAGGAGAAAAGGGAGCCTTGTTACGCTGAAGGGGGGAATGTAAATTGCCAACGGCCACTCTGGAGAAGTGTGCTGTGTTTCCTGAAGCATCTAAAAAACAGAGCTACAAAGCATAGGGCGCTTCCACTCATGGGCCTATATGTTGGCAAAACCAAAAATCCACAGGATGCAGGCACCCCGTTTACTGCTGCTATGTTTACAACAGCCTCGACTTGGGTACAACTTCATAGTCCTTGGAAGGAAAAAACGGTGAAAGAAAATTTGGTACTTAAGCACAACGGAATATTACTCAGCCCTGAAATCAATGAAATGAGGCCAGTTGCAGCAACTCAGGGGGACTTATGTAAGGTCATTGAGAGTGAAATAAGTTAGACAGCAAGAGAAACTTATCATGAGATATCACTTATAAAGGGAATCTAAAAATCGCCAACCATGAACTGAATTACAAACAGAACACCATCACACATTTACAAAACACACTTACGGCTGCTTAAGGGGAAAAGTGTGGTGCGGTGATGCATAAACCAGGAGGTTGAAATTGGCACAGATACCGTTCCATACGCCAATAATGTAATCGCCAAGACATACTCATGGTTCAAGGAACTGGACTCAGCACACTCTATTCACAGAAAAAACATATATCTGACTACTAGAAACTAGAAAAGAACTTATTGATGTCTCTCTGTAAGTGACTCAGGTGGATGTACAGCACCAAGAAACACAACATTGCAAATCAGCTACACCCCGTTGTAAAAATTAATTATAAAAAAAGAAAGACAGTGAGAGAGAGAGGAATTCTCACAAAATTCAATCAGGGGCTGTGATGCAACTGGACTGACCACATCTACACTCACAGCTCAATGGGACGTAAGGCTGGACACCCTAACCCTAAACCCTAGCCCGAACCCTAACCCAACCCTAACCCTACCTTAACCGTAACCCTAACCCAACACTAACCCTAACCCTAAACCTAAACCCTAACCCTAACCCAACCCTACGCCTAACCCTAACCCCTAGCCCTAGCCCTAGCCCTAACCCTGACCCTAACCCCTAACCCTTAACCCCTAACCCCTAACCCTACCCAAGTTCACAAGTAAACTTCTCGCCCACCTGGAGAGAGTGATTTCATTTGAAAGAGTAAAGACACAATCAGCTCAGTAATTGGCCACGGGGGCTGCAGGGGCCAAGGCTAACCCGAGCTGGAGGAACGTGGGTGCCTGCCTGGATGCTCAGAGGCCAAGGGCTGTCCTGAGACCTGCTTGGACACCCGTGCAGATGGAACAAAGGATCCGTCCAGTCCCAGGAGGGCCCCACCAGCCCTCACGAACGCAACACCAGACTTCCCTGGTGGCGCAGTGGTTAAGAATCCACCTGCCAATGCAGGGGACACGGGTTTGAGCCCTGGTCCGGGAAGATACCACATGCTGTGGAGCAACTAAGCCCGTGCACCACAACTACTGAGCCTGCGCTCTAGAACCCGCGAGCCCCGACTGCTGAAGCCCACGCGCTTAGAGCCTGTGCTCTGCAACAAGAGAAGCCACCGCAATGAGAAGCCCCCACTCGCCGCAACTAGAGAAAGCCTCCGGGCAGCAGTGCAGACCCAACACAGCCCAAAATTAATTAATGGATTAATTAATTAAGGAAAAAAAAAAAAAAGGCAGCACCTGGGGGCTGGCAGACTGAGGCACCAAGTCTTCCATCACGTCTACTTAGTATCCTGCATGTCAGGGCCATGCTGGACCTGGGGCTGCCCAGACAGAGTGGGGCCTGCATCACCCTTCCCAGGAGGGAGGGTGGAGGGAAACCCTGCATGACCTCTGAGGCCCTAAGAACCCTTGACTAAGGCTGAGCTCAATTTGAAACAGTGGGTGACCAGAGCAGACATTTCATTCGTCTATCAATGAGAATCCAGCACTGGAGGAGCAGCAAACAATGGCCTCGCTCAACCTTGACGCTAATCCTGACATGGACCCTAACCCTAAACTCTGATCCTGACCCTAAGCCCTGACCTAACCTTAGCCTAACCCGTACCCTAAACCTGTACCTTACCCTAACCCATGCTCTACCCGCATCCTACCTGTACCCCAATTCTCACCCATACCCTAACACCCACTCTAACACAGAACCCTAACACCCTGAGACCAAAACCATAAACCTTAACCAATAAGCAAAACCATAACCATAACCAAACCATAAAATATAGTCATTAACCATACCCATAAATACCTCATTAACCATAAAACTTAAACCATAACAGCAGCCATAAACCATACACAGCCCCAACCCTCACACCAGCCCCAGCCCTAATGCTAACCCTCCAAACCACTTCCACCAAGCCAAGTCTAATCAGATTATACAAATACATCTCGAAAAAGAAAACTGGGGAATACTCTGGTGGCCCAGTGGTTAGGACTCTGTGCTTTCACTGCCAAGGGCTCGGGTTCGATCCCTGACTGGGGAACTAAGATCCCACAAGCCATGGGACGTGGCCAAAATAAATAAATAATTAAAATGAAATAAAACCACTATTTTAAAAAAGATTTTAAAAATAAAGGACAAAAACAAGAAAACTACCCCAGTACAACTTATAAATAGGAACGTAAAAATCTATCACACAATAATAGCAACATGAAACCAACAGAACTTTAAATGGATAATGCCATAAGCAAGTATCTCTACACCAGAAATTTCAGGTTGCTCAACATATGAAAAGTAAGCAATGTATTCAACCACAATAATGGTGTGAAGTAAAAACACATAATCATATCAATTAATGCAAAACATCTACAATGAAAATCCAGTGTTATTTCATGAAAAACACTCAAGAAAGCAGGAATAAAAGGAAATTTGCTCAATATGGAAAAGAGTAGTACAAAAAGCCACAGCAAACATCATGCTCAACGTTAAAGACTGAAAGATTTACTCCTGAAATCAGGAACAGGGCCAGGAAGCTGGCCTTCATCACCGTTACTCAACAGTGTACTGGAAGTTCTACCCAGAATCTTGAGGAAAGAAAGAAAAGGCATCCATGGGTGAATGGAAAAATTAAAACCGTGTCTCTTCACAGAACATAGGTCCCATCATCTTATATATAAGACTACCTATAATCAGCAAAGAAATTATTTGAGCTAATCAACTCATTAATAAGCAAAGTTATAGAACAAAATATCAATTCATGAAAATCTATCTTATGTGCATACGCTGGCAAAAAATAATCTGAAAAAGAATTTATGAAAACAATTCCATTTTTAAGAATGTCAACATCAATATTTAGGAGTATATTTAATCAAGGTACGAGACTTGTTTTTATGTATGTAAAGTTGTATGTTTGAAATTACTGGAAAGTCAATTACTTTTCAAAACATCATGTATGTCAACAGCATGCCAGAAAAGCAGAGAAAACATCAAACTTCCATATAGAAGCCAAGCCTTACCCAGATCCAGTTCACCCAAAGTCCACATGTCATTTAGAGGCACTGTGGGAAGGTTATATTAGGAGCCGCTGTCCTCCGTGTTGTGGACGACCTGGATATGGTAGAAACAGTGGGATTTTTGAATTCCAATTTTCCACTTCATTCCACAAAAAAACTATTAGAACTAATAAATCAATTCAGTAAAGTTGCAAAATCAATACACAGAGATCAGTTGCCTTTCTAAACACTAATAATGAACCATCAGAAAGAGAAACAAAGCAACCCTATTTACAACTGCATTCAAAAAGAACAAAATACCTGGGAATAAAGTCAACCAAGGAGGTGAAAGACCTGCACACTGAAAACTTGAAGACATTGATGAAGACATTGCAAAACACACCAATAAATGGAAAGATATCCTGTTCTCATGGAATGGAACAATTAATATTGTTAAAATATCCATGCTACCCAAAGCAGTGGACACAGTGAATGCAATCCCTCCCCAAATTCCATGGTATTTTCCCCCAAAATAGAGCAAATCCTCCTAATATCTGTGGGGAACCACAAAGGACCCCAAATAGCCAAAGAAACCCTGAAAAAAGAGAACGGGCTGGAGGCATCTCCCTCCCTGACGTCACGCTCTGCTGAGAAGCTACGGTCACCAAAACAGTGTGGAACTGGCTCAAAACGGGCACAGGGACCAGAGGAACAGGACAGAGAGACCAGAATTCAACCCACACGGACGGGGTCGGTGAATTTATGACACAGGGACCAAGGACACACCAAGGAGCGCGACACGCCCCACGATAAATGGTGCTGGGAAAACTGGACGCCCCGTAACTCACGCTGGCTACCCTGCACACAAACCTGACCAAACACCCAGCTTTCCACGCCAAGCCCTCCCTCGCTCACACGAAGACGGACCCCCTCAACGGTCAGTCGCCCACAGGAAGCTTCTCCCCACTTTTCCTCACCGTCTCTTCACCTTTTCCTCAGGCATCACCTGGGTCCTCAGGAAACCTAGTTCCCTAGTCAGCGTGGAGGCAGCCCCACTTTGTCCTGAAGCCGAAACCCCAGCGAGTCCTGAGGAGACGGAGACCGAGCTCCTCTCAGCAGAGACGCTGAGCCGGGCGTCCTACCCGAAGGCCCCCGCCCCCGCCCCCGCCCCCGCCCCCGCCCCCGCGCCTGAGGCGGCTCAACTCCTCTCAGCTGTCCTCACAATCGAGTTCGCAGGGAACGAGCATGCGCTGTGGGTCAGAGAGGCGAACTCGGCGCCACCCTGTGGTCAGTGCAGGAAGTGCAGGCCGCGCCTCCCTCACAGGTCACTGGAGGCAGCGTGCCCTACTGACAGGACTGCTGAATCCATTAAACTGGAAACTCAAACGAAAATGGAGTCTCTATCCCAAAAGTTTTCTAAAAGTAGTTAAGGAACAATTAATTGGAAACCATTTGGAATGAAGTGAATGTAGATGCAAACTTTACAACTTATACCAAATTCACTCAAAGTTATTCAGAGGCAAATTTTATTTTAGTTTATAATTTATCTTTGGCTGCATTGGGTCTTCGTTGCTGCATGTGGGCTTGCTCTAGTTGCGTCGAGCGGGGCTACTCTTCGTTGTGGTGCACGGGCTTCTCATTGCGGTGGCTTCTCTTGTGGGCGAGCACGGGCTCTAGGCGCGCAGGCTTCAGTAGTTGTGCCGCGCAGGCTTGGTTGCTCTGCGGCATGTGGGAGCTTCCCGGACCAGGGCTCGAGCCCGTGTCCCCTGCATTGGCAGGCGGACTCTTAACCACTGCGTCACCAGGGAAGTCCCCACAGACAAACTTTAAATACAAAACTATTCAAGGGGCTTCCCTGGTGGCGCAGTGGTTGAGAATCTGCCTGCCAACGCAGGGGACACGGGTTCGAGCCCTGGTCCGGGAAGCTCCCACATGCCGCGGAGCAACTAGCCCCGTGAGCCACAACTCCTGAGCCTGCGCGTCTGGAGCCTGTGCTCCGCAACAAGGGAGGCCGCGATAGTGAGAGGCCCGCGCACCGCGATGAAGAGTGGCCCCCGCTTGCCACAACTAGAGAAAGCCTTCGCACAGAAACGAAGACCCAACACAGCCAAAAATAAATTAATTAATTCATCAATTAAAAAAGAAAGCTGTCTCTCAAATTTAACTTCCAGAATATATTCAGGAAAAACGCATACGCCCTTTTTGCCCAACCAAAGAAGCGGGCAATGCAAATCAACACTACAGAGAGGTATCACTTCGAATCAGAAAAAAGGACCATCCTCACAAAGGGTAAAAACCAGATATGCAGGACAAGGAGAGGAGAAAAGGGAGCCTTGTTACGCTGAAGGGGGGAATGTAAATTGCCAACGGCCACTCTGGAGAAGTGTGCTGTGTTTCCTGAAGCATCTAAAAAACAGAGCTACAAAGCATAGGGCGCTTCCACTCATGGGCCTATATGTTGGCAAAACCAAAAATCCACAGGATGCAGGCACCCCGTTTACTGCTGCTATGTTTACAACAGCCTCGACTTGGGTACAACTTCATAGTCCTTGGAAGGAAAAAACGGTGAAAGAAAATTTGGTACTTAAGCACAACGGAATATTACTCAGCCCTGAAATCAATGAAATGAGGCCAGTTGCAGCAACTCAGGGGGACTTATGTAAGGTCATTGAGAGTGAAATAAGTTAGACAGCAAGAGAAACTTATCATGAGATATCACTTATAAAGGGAATCTAAAAATCGCCAACCATGAACTGAATTACAAACAGAACACCATCACACATTTACAAAACACACTTACGGCTGCTTAAGGGGAAAAGTGTGGTGCGGTGATGCATAAACCAGGAGGTTGAAATTGGCACAGATACCGTTCCATACGCCAATAATGTAATCGCCAAGACATACTCATGGTTCAAGGAACTGGACTCAGCACACTCTATTCACAGAAAAAACATATATCTGACTACTAGAAACTAGAAAAGAACTTATTGATGTCTCTCTGTAAGTGACTCAGGTGGATGTACAGCACCAAGAAACACAACATTGCAAATCAGCTACACCCCGTTGTAAAAATTAATTGTAAAAAAAGAAAGACAGTGAGAGAGAGAGGAATTCTCACAAAATTCAATCAGGGGCTGTGATGCAACTGGACTGACCACATCTACACTCACAGCTCAATGGGACGTAAGGCTGGACACCCTAACCCTAAACCCTAGCCCGAACCCTAACCCAACCCTAACCCTACCTTAACCGTAACCCTAACCCAACACTAACCCTAACCCTAAACCTAAACCCTAACCCTAACCCAACCCTACGCCTAACCCTAACCCCTAGCCCTAGCCCTAGCCCTAACCCTGACCCTAACCCCTAACCCTTAACCCCTAACCCCTAACCCTACCCAAGTTCACAAGTAAACTTCTCGCCCACCTGGAGAGAGTGATTTCATTTGAAAGAGTAAAGACACAATCAGCTCAGTAATTGGCCACGGGGGCTGCAGGGGCCAAGGCTAACCCGAGCTGGAGGAACGTGGGTGCCTGCCTGGATGCTCAGAGGCCAAGGGCTGTCCTGAGACCTGCTTGGACACCCGTGCAGATGGAACAAAGGATCCGTCCAGTCCCAGGAGGGCCCCACCAGCCCTCACGAACGCAACACCAGACTTCCCTGGTGGCGCAGTGGTTAAGAATCCACCTGCCAATGCAGGGGACACGGGTTTGAGCCCTGGTCCGGGAAGATACCACATGCTGTGGAGCAACTAAGCCCGTGCACCACAACTACTGAGCCTGCGCTCTAGAACCCGCGAGCCCCGACTGCTGAAGCCCACGCGCTTAGAGCCTGTGCTCTGCAACAAGAGAAGCCACCGCAATGAGAAGCCCCCACTCGCCGCAACTAGAGAAAGCCTCCGGGCAGCAGTGCAGACCCAACACAGCCCAAAATTAATTAATGGATTAATTAATTAAGGAAAAAAAAAAAAAAAGGCAGCACCTGGGGGCTGGCAGACTGAGGCACCAAGTCTTCCATCACGTCTACTTAGTATCCTGCATGTCAGGGCCATGCTGGACCTGGGGCTGCCCAGACAGAGTGGGGCCTGCATCACCCTTCCCAGGAGGGAGGGTGGAGGGAAACCCTGCATGACCTCTGAGGCCCTAAGAACCCTTGACTAAGGCTGAGCTCAATTTGAAACAGTGGGTGACCAGAGCAGACATTTCATTCGTCTATCAATGAGAATCCAGCACTGGAGGAGCAGCAAACAATGGCCTCGCTCAACCTTGACGCTAATCCTGACATGGACCCTAACCCTAAACTCTGATCCTGACCCTAAGCCCTGACCTAACCTTAGCCTAACCCGTACCCTAAACCTGTACCTTACCCTAACCCATGCTCTACCCGCATCCTACCTGTACCCCAATTCTCACCCATACCCTAACACCCACTCTAACACAGAACCCTAACACCCTGAGACCGAAACCATAAACCTTAACCAATAAGCAAAACCATAACCATAACCAAACCATAAAATATAGTCATTAACCATACCCATAAATACCTCATTAACCATAAAACTTAAACCATAACAGCAGCCATAAACCATACACAGCCCCAACCCTCACACCAGCCCCAGCCCTAATGCTAACCCTCCAAACCACTTCCACCAAGCCAAGTCTAATCAGATTATACAAATACATCTCGAAAAAGAAAACTGGGGAATACTCTGGTGGCCCAGTGGTTAGGACTCTGTGCTTTCACTGCCAAGGGCTCGGGTTCGATCCCTGACTGGGGAACTAAGATCCCACAAGCCATGGGACGTGGCCAAAATAAATAAATAATTAAAATGAAATAAAACCACTATTTTAAAAAAGATTTTAAAAATAAAGGACAAAAACAAGAAAACTACCCCAGTACAACTTATAAATAGGAACGTAAAAATCTATCACACAATAATAGCAACATGAAACCAACAGAACTTTAAATGGATAATGCCATAAGCAAGTATCTCTACACCAGAAATTTCAGGTTGCTCAACATATGAAAAGTAAGCAATGTATTCAACCACAATAATGGTGTGAAGTAAAAACACATAATCATATCAATTAATGCAAAACATCTACAATGAAAATCCAGTGTTATTTCATGAAAAACACTCAAGAAAGCAGGAATAAAAGGAAATTTGCTCAATATGGAAAAGAGTAGTACAAAAAGCCACAGCAAACATCATGCTCAACGTTAAAGACTGAAAGATTTACTCCTGAAATCAGGAACAGGGCCAGGAAGCTGGCCTTCATCACCGTTACTCAACAGTGTACTGGAAGTTCTACCCAGAATCTTGAGGAAAGAAAGAAAAGGCATCCATGGGTGAATGGAAAAATTAAAACCGTGTCTCTTCACAGAACATAGGTCCCATCATCTTATATATAAGACTACCTATAATCAGCAAAGAAATTATTTGAGCTAATCAACTCATTAATAAGCAAAGTTATAGAACAAAATATCAATTCATGAAAATCTATCTTATGTGCATACGCTGGCAAAAAATAATCTGAAAAAGAATTTATGAAAACAATTCCATTTTTAAGAATGTCAACATCAATATTTAGGAGTATATTTAATCAAGGTACGAGACTTGTTTTTATGTATGTAAAGTTGTATGTTTGAAATTACTGGAAAGTCAATTACTTTTCAAAACATCATGTATGTCAACAGCATGCCAGAAAAGCAGAGAAAACATCAAACTTCCATATAGAAGCCAAGCCTTACCCAGATCCAGTTCACCCAAAGTCCACATGTCATTTAGAGGCACTGTGGGAAGGTTATATTAGGAGCCGCTGTCCTCCGTGTTGTGGACGACCTGGATATGGTAGAAACAGTGGGATTTTTGAATTCCAATTTTCCACTTCATTCCACAAAAAAACTATTAGAACTAATAAATCAATTCAGTAAAGTTGCAAAATCAATACACAGAGATCAGTTGCCTTTCTAAACACTAATAATGAACCATCAGAAAGAGAAACAAAGCAACCCTATTTACAACTGCATTCAAAAAGAACAAAATACCTGGGAATAAAGTCAACCAAGGAGGTGAAAGACCTGCACACTGAAAACTTGAAGACATTGATGAAGACATTGCAAAACACACCAATAAATGGAAAGATATCCTGTTCTCATGGAATGGAACAATTAATATTGTTAAAATATCCATGCTACCCAAAGCAGTGGACACAGTGAATGCAATCCCTCCCCAAATTCCATGGTATTTTCCCCCAAAATAGAGCAAATCCTCCTAATATCTGTGGGGAACCACAAAGGACCCCAAATAGCCAAAGAAACCCTGAAAAAAGAGAACGGGCTGGAGGCATCTCCCTCCCTGACGTCACGCTCTGCTGAGAAGCTACGGTCACCAAAACAGTGTGGAACTGGCTCAAAACGGGCACAGGGACCAGAGGAACAGGACAGAGAGACCAGAATTCAACCCACACGGACGGGGTCGGTGAATTTATGACACAGGGACCAAGGACACACCAAGGAGCGCGACACGCCCCACGATAAATGGTGCTGGGAAAACTGGACGCCCCGTAACTCACGCTGGCTACCCTGCACACAAACCTGACCAAACACCCAGCTTTCCACGCCAAGCCCTCCCTCGCTCACACGAAGACGGACCCCCTCAACGGTCAGTCGCCCACAGGAAGCTTCTCCCCACTTTTCCTCACCGTCTCTTCACCTTTTCCTCAGGCATCACCTGGGTCCTCAGGAAACCTAGTTCCCTAGTCAGCGTGGAGGCAGCCCCACTTTGTCCTGAAGCCGAAACCCCAGCGAGTCCTGAGGAGACGGAGACCGAGCTCCTCTCAGCAGAGACGCTGAGCCGGGCGTCCTACCCGAAGGCCCCCGCCCCCGCCCCCGCCCCCGCCCCCGCGCCTGAGGCGGCTCAACTCCTCTCAGCTGTCCTCACAATCGAGTTCGCAGGGAACGAGCATGCGCTGTGGGTCAGAGAGGCGAACTCGGCGCCACCCTGTGGTCAGTGCAGGAAGTGCAGGCCGCGCCTCCCTCACAGGTCACTGGAGGCAGCGTGCCCTACTGACAGGACTTCTGAATCCATTAAACTGGAAACTCAAACGAAAATGGAGTCTCTATCCCAAAAGTTTTCTAAAAGTAGTTAAGGAACAATTAATTGGAAACCATTTGGAATGAAGTGAATGTAGATGCAAACTTTACAACTTATACCAAATTCACTCAAAGTTATTCAGAGGCAAATTTTATTTTAGTTTATAATTTATCTTTGGCTGCATTGGGTCTTCGTTGCTGCATGTGGGCTTGCTCTAGTTGCGTCGAGCGGGGCTACTCTTCGTTGTGGTGCACGGGCTTCTCATTGCGGTGGCTTCTCTTGTGGGCGAGCACGGGCTCTAGGCGCGCAGGCTTCAGTAGTTGTGCCGCGCAGGCTTGGTTGCTCTGCGGCATGTGGGAGCTTCCCGGACCCGGGCTCGAGCCCGTGTCCCCTGCATTGGCAGGCGGACTCTTAACCACTGCGTCACCAGGGAAGTCCCCACAGACAAACTTTAAATACAAAACTATTCAAGGGGCTTCCCTGGTGGCGCAGTGGTTGAGAATCTGCCTGCCAACGCAGGGGACACGGGTTCGAGCCCTGGTCCGGGAAGCTCCCACATGCCGCGGAGCAACTAGCCCCGTGAGCCACAACTCCTGAGCCTGCGCGTCTGGAGCCTGTGCTCCGCAACAAGGGAGGCCGCGATAGTGAGAGGCCCGCGCACCGCGATGAAGAGTGGCCCCCGCTTGCCACAACTAGAGAAAGCCTTCGCACAGAAACGAAGACCCAACACAGCCAAAAATAAATTAATTAATTCATCAATTAAAAAAGAAAGCTGTCTCTCAAATTTAACTTCCAGAATATATTCAGGAAAAACGCATACGCCCTTTTTGCCCAACCAAAGAAGCGGGCAATGCAAATCAACACTACAGAGAGGTATCACTTCGAATCAGAAAAAAGGACCATCCTCACAAAGGGTAAAAACCAGATATGCAGGACAAGGAGAGGAGAAAAGGGAGCCTTGTTACGCTGAAGGGGGGAATGTAAATTGCCAACGGCCACTCTGGAGAAGTGTGCTGTGTTTCCTGAAGCATCTAAAAAACAGAGCTACAAAGCATAGGGCGCTTCCACTCATGGGCCTATATGTTGGCAAAACCAAAAATCCACAGGATGCAGGCACCCCGTTTACTGCTGCTATGTTTACAACAGCCTCGACTTGGGTACAACTTCATAGTCCTTGGAAGGAAAAAACGGTGAAAGAAAATTTGGTACTTAAGCACAACGGAATATTACTCAGCCCTGAAATCAATGAAATGAGGCCAGTTGCAGCAACTCAGGGGGACTTATGTAAGGTCATTGAGAGTGAAATAAGTTAGACAGCAAGAGAAACTTATCATGAGATATCACTTATAAAGGGAATCTAAAAATCGCCAACCATGAACTGAATTACAAACAGAACACCATCACACATTTACAAAACACACTTACGGCTGCTTAAGGGGAAAAGTGTGGTGCGGTGATGCATAAACCAGGAGGTTGAAATTGGCACAGATACCGTTCCATACGCCAATAATGTAATCGCCAAGACATACTCATGGTTCAAGGAACTGGACTCAGCACACTCTATTCACAGAAAAAACATATATCTGACTACTAGAAACTAGAAAAGAACTTATTGATGTCTCTCTGTAAGTGACTCAGGTGGATGTACAGCACCAAGAAACACAACATTGCAAATCAGCTACACCCCGTTGTAAAAATTAATTGTAAAAAAAGAAAGACAGTGAGAGAGAGAGGAATTCTCACAAAATTCAATCAGGGGCTGTGATGCAACTGGACTGACCACATCTACACTCACAGCTCAATGGGACGTAAGGCTGGACACCCTAACCCTAAACCCTAGCCCGAACCCTAACCCAACCCTAACCCTACCTTAACCGTAACCCTAACCCAACACTAACCCTAACCCTAAACCTAAACCCTAACCCTAACCCAACCCTACGCCTAACCCTAACCCCTAGCCCTAGCCCTAGCCCTAACCCTGACCCTAACCCCTAACCCTTAACCCCTAACCCCTAACCCTACCCAAGTTCACAAGTAAACTTCTCGCCCACCTGGAGAGAGTGATTTCATTTGAAAGAGTAAAGACACAATCAGCTCAGTAATTGGCCACGGGGGCTGCAGGGGCCAAGGCTAACCCGAGCTGGAGGAACGTGGGTGCCTGCCTGGATGCTCAGAGGCCAAGGGCTGTCCTGAGACCTGCTTGGACACCCGTGCAGATGGAACAAAGGATCCGTCCAGTCCCAGGAGGGCCCCACCAGCCCTCACGAACGCAACACCAGACTTCCCTGGTGGCGCAGTGGTTAAGAATCCACCTGCCAATGCAGGGGACACGGGTTTGAGCCCTGGTCCGGGAAGATACCACATGCTGTGGAGCAACTAAGCCCGTGCACCACAACTACTGAGCCTGCGCTCTAGAACCCGCGAGCCCCGACTGCTGAAGCCCACGCGCTTAGAGCCTGTGCTCTGCAACAAGAGAAGCCACCGCAATGAGAAGCCCCCACTCGCCGCAACTAGAGAAAGCCTCCGGGCAGCAGTGCAGACCCAACACAGCCCAAAATTAATTAATGGATTAATTAATTAAGGAAAAAAAAAAAAAAAGGCAGCACCTGGGGGCTGGCAGACTGAGGCACCAAGTCTTCCATCACGTCTACTTAGTATCCTGCATGTCAGGGCCATGCTGGACCTGGGGCTGCCCAGACAGAGTGGGGCCTGCATCACCCTTCCCAGGAGGGAGGGTGGAGGGAAACCCTGCATGACCTCTGAGGCCCTAAGAACCCTTGACTAAGGCTGAGCTCAATTTGAAACAGTGGGTGACCAGAGCAGACATTTCATTCGTCTATCAATGAGAATCCAGCACTGGAGGAGCAGCAAACAATGGCCTCGCTCAACCTTGACGCTAATCCTGACATGGACCCTAACCCTAAACTCTGATCCTGACCCTAAGCCCTGACCTAACCTTAGCCTAACCCGTACCCTAAACCTGTACCTTACCCTAACCCATGCTCTACCCGCATCCTACCTGTACCCCAATTCTCACCCATACCCTAACACCCACTCTAACACAGAACCCTAACACCCTGAGACCGAAACCATAAACCTTAACCAATAAGCAAAACCATAACCATAACCAAACCATAAAATATAGTCATTAACCATACCCATAAATACCTCATTAACCATAAAACTTAAACCATAACAGCAGCCATAAACCATACACAGCCCCAACCCTCACACCAGCCCCAGCCCTAATGCTAACCCTCCAAACCACTTCCACCAAGCCAAGTCTAATCAGATTATACAAATACATCTCGAAAAAGAAAACTGGGGAATACTCTGGTGGCCCAGTGGTTAGGACTCTGTGCTTTCACTGCCAAGGGCTCGGGTTCGATCCCTGACTGGGGAACTAAGATCCCACAAGCCATGGGACGTGGCCAAAATAAATAAATAATTAAAATGAAATAAAACCACTATTTTAAAAAAGATTTTAAAAATAAAGGACAAAAACAAGAAAACTACCCCAGTACAACTTATAAATAGGAACGTAAAAATCTATCACACAATAATAGCAACATGAAACCAACAGAACTTTAAATGGATAATGCCATAAGCAAGTATCTCTACACCAGAAATTTCAGGTTGCTCAACATATGAAAAGTAAGCAATGTATTCAACCACAATAATGGTGTGAAGTAAAAACACATAATCATATCAATTAATGCAAAACATCTACAATGAAAATCCAGTGTTATTTCATGAAAAACACTCAAGAAAGCAGGAATAAAAGGAAATTTGCTCAATATGGAAAAGAGTAGTACAAAAAGCCACAGCAAACATCATGCTCAACGTTAAAGACTGAAAGATTTACTCCTGAAATCAGGAACAGGGCCAGGAAGCTGGCCTTCATCACCGTTACTCAACAGTGTACTGGAAGTTCTACCCAGAATCTTGAGGAAAGAAAGAAAAGGCATCCATGGGTGAATGGAAAAATTAAAACCGTGTCTCTTCACAGAACATAGGTCCCATCATCTTATATATAAGACTACCTATAATCAGCAAAGAAATTATTTGAGCTAATCAACTCATTAATAAGCAAAGTTATAGAACAAAATATCAATTCATGAAAATCTATCTTATGTGCATACGCTGGCAAAAAATAATCTGAAAAAGAATTTATGAAAACAATTCCATTTTTAAGAATGTCAACATCAATATTTAGGAGTATATTTAATCAAGGTACGAGACTTGTTTTTATGTATGTAAAGTTGTATGTTTGAAATTACTGGAAAGTCAATTACTTTTCAAAACATCATGTATGTCAACAGCATGCCAGAAAAGCAGAGAAAACATCAAACTTCCATATAGAAGCCAAGCCTTACCCAGATCCAGTTCACCCAAAGTCCACATGTCATTTAGAGGCACTGTGGGAAGGTTATATTAGGAGCCGCTGTCCTCCGTGTTGTGGACGACCTGGATATGGTAGAAACAGTGGGATTTTTGAATTCCAATTTTCCACTTCATTCCACAAAAAAACTATTAGAACTAATAAATCAATTCAGTAAAGTTGCAAAATCAATACACAGAGATCAGTTGCCTTTCTAAACACTAATAATGAACCATCAGAAAGAGAAACAAAGCAACCCTATTTACAACTGCATTCAAAAAGAACAAAATACCTGGGAATAAAGTCAACCAAGGAGGTGAAAGACCTGCACACTGAAAACTTGAAGACATTGATGAAGACATTGCAAAACACACCAATAAATGGAAAGATATCCTGTTCTCATGGAATGGAACAATTAATATTGTTAAAATATCCATGCTACCCAAAGCAGTGGACACAGTGAATGCAATCCCTCCCCAAATTCCATGGTATTTTCCCCCAAAATAGAGCAAATCCTCCTAATATCTGTGGGGAACCACAAAGGACCCCAAATAGCCAAAGAAACCCTGAAAAAAGAGAACGGGCTGGAGGCATCTCCCTCCCTGACGTCACGCTCTGCTGAGAAGCTACGGTCACCAAAACAGTGTGGAACTGGCTCAAAACGGGCACAGGGACCAGAGGAACAGGACAGAGAGACCAGAATTCAACCCACACGGACGGGGTCGGTGAATTTATGACACAGGGACCAAGGACACACCAAGGAGCGCGACACGCCCCACGATAAATGGTGCTGGGAAAACTGGACGCCCCGTAACTCACGCTGGCTACCCTGCACACAAACCTGACCAAACACCCAGCTTTCCACGCCAAGCCCTCCCTCGCTCACACGAAGACGGACCCCCTCAACGGTCAGTCGCCCACAGGAAGCTTCTCCCCACTTTTCCTCACCGTCTCTTCACCTTTTCCTCAGGCATCACCTGGGTCCTCAGGAAACCTAGTTCCCTAGTCAGCGTGGAGGCAGCCCCACTTTGTCCTGAAGCCGAAACCCCAGCGAGTCCTGAGGAGACGGAGACCGAGCTCCTCTCAGCAGAGACGCTGAGCCGGGCGTCCTACCCGAAGGCCCCCGCCCCCGCCCCCGCCCCCGCGCCTGAGGCGGCTCAACTCCTCTCAGCTGTCCTCACAATCGAGTTCGCAGGGAACGAGCATGCGCTGTGGGTCAGAGAGGCGAACTCGGCGCCACCCTGTGGTCAGTGCAGGAAGTGCAGGCCGCGCCTCCCTCACAGGTCACTGGAGGCAGCGTGCCCTACTGACAGGACTGCTGAATCCATTAAACTGGAAACTCAAACGAAAATGGAGTCTCTATCCCAAAAGTTTTCTAAAAGTAGTTAAGGAACAATTAATTGGAAACCATTTGGAATGAAGTGAATGTAGATGCAAACTTTACAACTTATACCAAATTCACTCAAAGTTATTCAGAGGCAAATTTTATTTTAGTTTATAATTTATGTTTGGCTGCATTGGGTCTTCGTTGCTGCATGTGGGCTTGCTCTAGTTGCGTCGAGCGGGGCTACTCTTCGTTGTGGTGCACGGGCTTCTCATTGCGGTGGCTTCTCTTGTGGGCGAGCACGGGCTCTAGGCGCGCAGGCTTCAGTAGTTGTGCCGCGCAGGCTTGGTTGCTCTGCGGCATGTGGGAGCTTCCCGGACCAGGGCTCGAGCCCGTGTCCCCTGCATTGGCAGGCGGACTCTTAACCACTGCGTCACCAGGGAAGTCCCCACAGACAAACTTTAAATACAAAACTATTCAAGGGGCTTCCCTGGTGGCGCAGTGGTTGAGAATCTGCCTGCCAACGCAGGGGACACGGGTTCGAGCCCTGGTCCGGGAAGCTCCCACATGCCGCGGAGCAACTAGCCCCGTGAGCCACAACTCCTGAGCCTGCGCGTCTGGAGCCTGTGCTCCGCAACAAGGGAGGCCGCGATAGTGAGAGGCCCGCGCACCGCGATGAAGAGTGGCCCCCGCTTGCCACAACTAGAGAAAGCCTTCGCACAGAAACGAAGACCCAACACAGCCAAAAATAAATTAATTAATTCATCAATTAAAAAAGAAAGCTGTCTCTCAAATTTAACTTCCAGAATATATTCAGGAAAAACGCATACGCCCTTTTTGCCCAACCAAAGAAGCGGGCAATGCAAATCAACACTACAGAGAGGTATCACTTCGAATCAGAAAAAAGGACCATCCTCACAAAGGGTAAAAACCAGATATGCAGGACAAGGAGAGGAGAAAAGGGAGCCTTGTTACGCTGAAGGGGGGAATGTAAATTGCCAACGGCCACTCTGGAGAAGTGTGCTGTGTTTCCTGAAGCATCTAAAAAACAGAGCTACAAAGCATAGGGCGCTTCCACTCATGGGCCTATATGTTGGCAAAACCAAAAATCCACAGGATGCAGGCACCCCGTTTACTGCTGCTATGTTTACAACAGCCTCGACTTGGGT
Source organism: Balaenoptera ricei (assembly GCF_028023285.1). Classification (NCBI taxonomy): domain Eukaryota; kingdom Metazoa; phylum Chordata; class Mammalia; order Artiodactyla; family Balaenopteridae; genus Balaenoptera; species Balaenoptera ricei. The sequence goes on from NW_026777756.1 coordinate 66,666, forward strand.
ACAACTTCATAGTCCTTGGAAGGAAAAAACGGTGAAAGAAAATTTGGTACTTAAGCACAACGGAATATTACTCAGCCCTGAAATCAATGAAATGAGGCCAGTTGCAGCAACTCAGGGGGACTTATGTAAGGTCATTGAGAGTGAAATAAGTTAGACAGCAAGAGAAACTTATCATGAGATATCACTTATAAAGGGAATCTAAAAATCGCCAACCATGAACTGAATTACAAACAGAACACCATCACACATTTACAAAACACACTTACGGCTGCTTAAGGGGAAAAGTGTGGTGCGGTGATGCATAAACCAGGAGGTTGAAATTGGCACAGATACCGTTCCATACGCCAATAATGTAATCGCCAAGACATACTCATGGTTCAAGGAACTGGACTCAGCACACTCTATTCACAGAAAAAACATATATCTGACTACTAGAAACTAGAAAAGAACTTATTGATGTCTCTCTGTAAGTGACTCAGGTGGATGTACAGCACCAAGAAACACAACATTGCAAATCAGCTACACCCCGTTGTAAAAATTAATTGTAAAAAAAGAAAGACAGTGAGAGAGAGAGGAATTCTCACAAAATTCAATCAGGGGCTGTGATGCAACTGGACTGACCACATCTACACTCACAGCTCAATGGGACGTAAGGCTGGACACCCTAACCCTAAACCCTAGCCCGAACCCTAACCCAACCCTAACCCTACCTTAACCGTAACCCTAACCCAACACTAACCCTAACCCTAAACCTAAACCCTAACCCTAACCCAACCCTACGCCTAACCCTAACCCCTAGCCCTAGCCCTAGCCCTAACCCTGACCCTAACCCCTAACCCTTAACCCCTAACCCCTAACCCTACCCAAGTTCACAAGTAAACTTCTCGCCCACCTGGAGAGAGTGATTTCATTTGAAAGAGTAAAGACACAATCAGCTCAGTAATTGGCCACGGGGGCTGCAGGGGCCAAGGCTAACCCGAGCTGGAGGAACGTGGGTGCCTGCCTGGATGCTCAGAGGCCAAGGGCTGTCCTGAGACCTGCTTGGACACCCGTGCAGATGGAACAAAGGATCCGTCCAGTCCCAGGAGGGCCCCACCAGCCCTCACGAACGCAACACCAGACTTCCCTGGTGGCGCAGTGGTTAAGAATCCACCTGCCAATGCAGGGGACACGGGTTTGAGCCCTGGTCCGGGAAGATACCACATGCTGTGGAGCAACTAAGCCCGTGCACCACAACTACTGAGCCTGCGCTCTAGAACCCGCGAGCCCCGACTGCTGAAGCCCACGCGCTTAGAGCCTGTGCTCTGCAACAAGAGAAGCCACCGCAATGAGAAGCCCCCACTCGCCGCAACTAGAGAAAGCCTCCGGGCAGCAGTGCAGACCCAACACAGCCCAAAATTAATTAATGGATTAATTAATTAAGGAAAAAAAAAAAAAAGGCAGCACCTGGGGGCTGGCAGACTGAGGCACCAAGTCTTCCATCACGTCTACTTAGTATCCTGCATGTCAGGGCCATGCTGGACCTGGGGCTGCCCAGACAGAGTGGGGCCTGCATCACCCTTCCCAGGAGGGAGGGTGGAGGGAAACCCTGCATGACCTCTGAGGCCCTAAGAACCCTTGACTAAGGCTGAGCTCAATTTGAAACAGTGGGTGACCAGAGCAGACATTTCATTCGTCTATCAATGAGAATCCAGCACTGGAGGAGCAGCAAACAATGGCCTCGCTCAACCTTGACGCTAATCCTGACATGGACCCTAACCCTAAACTCTGATCCTGACCCTAAGCCCTGACCTAACCTTAGCCTAACCCGTACCCTAAACCTGTACCTTACCCTAACCCATGCTCTACCCGCATCCTACCTGTACCCCAATTCTCACCCATACCCTAACACCCACTCTAACACAGAACCCTAACACCCTGAGACCAAAACCATAAACCTTAACCAATAAGCAAAACCATAACCATAACCAAACCATAAAATATAGTCATTAACCATACCCATAAATACCTCATTAACCATAAAACTTAAACCATAACAGCAGCCATAAACCATACACAGCCCCAACCCTCACACCAGCCCCAGCCCTAATGCTAACCCTCCAAACCACTTCCACCAAGCCAAGTCTAATCAGATTATACAAATACATCTCGAAAAAGAAAACTGGGGAATACTCTGGTGGCCCAGTGGTTAGGACTCTGTGCTTTCACTGCCAAGGGCTCGGGTTCGATCCCTGACTGGGGAACTAAGATCCCACAAGCCATGGGACGTGGCCAAAATAAATAAATAATTAAAATGAAATAAAACCACTATTTTAAAAAAGATTTTAAAAATAAAGGACAAAAACAAGAAAACTACCCCAGTACAACTTATAAATAGGAACGTAAAAATCTATCACACAATAATAGCAACATGAAACCAACAGAACTTTAAATGGATAATGCCATAAGCAAGTATCTCTACACCAGAAATTTCAGGTTGCTCAACATATGAAAAGTAAGCAATGTATTCAACCACAATAATGGTGTGAAGTAAAAACACATAATCATATCAATTAATGCAAAACATCTACAATGAAAATCCAGTGTTATTTCATGAAAAACACTCAAGAAAGCAGGAATAAAAGGAAATTTGCTCAATATGGAAAAGAGTAGTACAAAAAGCCACAGCAAACATCATGCTCAACGTTAAAGACTGAAAGATTTACTCCTGAAATCAGGAACAGGGCCAGGAAGCTGGCCTTCATCACCGTTACTCAACAGTGTACTGGAAGTTCTACCCAGAATCTTGAGGAAAGAAAGAAAAGGCATCCATGGGTGAATGGAAAAATTAAAACCGTGTCTCTTCACAGAACATAGGTCCCATCATCTTATATATAAGACTACCTATAATCAGCAAAGAAATTATTTGAGCTAATCAACTCATTAATAAGCAAAGTTATAGAACAAAATATCAATTCATGAAAATCTATCTTATGTGCATACGCTGGCAAAAAATAATCTGAAAAAGAATTTATGAAAACAATTCCATTTTTAAGAATGTCAACATCAATATTTAGGAGTATATTTAATCAAGGTACGAGACTTGTTTTTATGTATGTAAAGTTGTATGTTTGAAATTACTGGAAAGTCAATTACTTTTCAAAACATCATGTATGTCAACAGCATGCCAGAAAAGCAGAGAAAACATCAAACTTCCATATAGAAGCCAAGCCTTACCCAGATCCAGTTCACCCAAAGTCCACATGTCATTTAGAGGCACTGTGGGAAGGTTATATTAGGAGCCGCTGTCCTCCGTGTTGTGGACGACCTGGATATGGTAGAAACAGTGGGATTTTTGAATTCCAATTTTCCACTTCATTCCACAAAAAAACTATTAGAACTAATAAATCAATTCAGTAAAGTTGCAAAATCAATACACAGAGATCAGTTGCCTTTCTAAACACTAATAATGAACCATCAGAAAGAGAAACAAAGCAACCCTATTTACAACTGCATTCAAAAAGAACAAAATACCTGGGAATAAAGTCAACCAAGGAGGTGAAAGACCTGCACACTGAAAACTTGAAGACATTGATGAAGACATTGCAAAACACACCAATAAATGGAAAGATATCCTGTTCTCATGGAATGGAACAATTAATATTGTTAAAATATCCATGCTACCCAAAGCAGTGGACACAGTGAATGCAATCCCTCCCCAAATTCCATGGTATTTTCCCCCAAAATAGAGCAAATCCTCCTAATATCTGTGGGGAACCACAAAGGACCCCAAATAGCCAAAGAAACCCTGAAAAAAGAGAACGGGCTGGAGGCATCTCCCTCCCTGACGTCACGCTCTGCTGAGAAGCTACGGTCACCAAAACAGTGTGGAACTGGCTCAAAACGGGCACAGGGACCAGAGGAACAGGACAGAGAGACCAGAATTCAACCCACACGGACGGGGTCGGTGAATTTATGACACAGGGACCAAGGACACACCAAGGAGCACGACACGCCCCACGATAAATGGTGCTGGGAAAACTGGACGCCCCGTAACTCACGCTGGCTACCCTGCACACAAACCTGACCAAACACCCAGCTTTCCACGCCAAGCCCTCCCTCGCTCACACGAAGACGGACCCCCTCAACGGTCAGTCGCCCACAGGAAGCTTCTCCCCACTTTTCCTCACCGTCTCTTCACCTTTTCCTCAGGCATCACCTGGGTCCTCAGGAAACCTAGTTCCCTAGTCAGCGTGGAGGCAGCCCCACTTTGTCCTGAAGCCGAAACCCCAGCGAGTCCTGAGGAGACGGAGACCGAGCTCCTCTCAGCAGAGACGCTGAGCCGGGCGTCCTACCCGAAGGCCCCCGCCCCCGCCCCCGCCCCCGCGCCTGAGGCGGCTCAACTCCTCTCAGCTGTCCTCACAATCGAGTTCGCAGGGAACGAGCATGCGCTGTGGGTCAGAGAGGCGAACTCGGCGCCACCCTGTGGTCAGTGCAGGAAGTGCAGGCCGCGCCTCCCTCACAGGTCACTGGAGGCAGCGTGCCCTACTGACAGGACTGCTGAATCCATTAAACTGGAAACTCAAACGAAAATGGAGTCTCTATCCCAAAAGTTTTCTAAAAGTAGTTAAGGAACAATTAATTGGAAACCATTTGGAATGAAGTGAATGTAGATGCAAACTTTACAACTTATACCAAATTCACTCAAAGTTATTCAGAGGCAAATTTTATTTTAGTTTATAATTTATGTTTGGCTGCATTGGGTCTTCGTTGCTGCATGTGGGCTTGCTCTAGTTGCGTCGAGCGGGGCTACTCTTCGTTGTGGTGCACGGGCTTCTCATTGCGGTGGCTTCTCTTGTGGGCGAGCACGGGCTCTAGGTGCGCAGGCTTCAGTAGTTGTGCCGCGCAGGCTTGGTTGCTCTGCGGCATGTGGGAGCTTCCCGGACCAGGGCTCGAGCCCGTGTCCCCTGCATTGGCAGGCGGACTCTTAACCACTGCGTCACCAGGGAAGTCCCCACAGACAAACTTTAAATACAAAACTATTCAAGGGGCTTCCCTGGTGGCGCAGTGGTTGAGAATCTGCCTGCCAACGCAGGGGACACGGGTTCGAGCCCTGGTCCGGGAAGCTCCCACATGCCGCGGAGCAACTAGCCCCGTGAGCCACAACTCCTGAGCCTGCGCGTCTGGAGCCTGTGCTCCGCAACAAGGGAGGCCGCGATAGTGAGAGGCCCGCGCACCGCGATGAAGAGTGGCCCCCGCTTGCCACAACTAGAGAAAGCCTTCGCACAGAAACGAAGACCCAACACAGCCAAAAATAAATTAATTAATTCATCAATTAAAAAAGAAAGCTGTCTCTCAAATTTAACTTCCAGAATATATTCAGGAAAAACGCATACGCCCTTTTTGCCCAACCAAAGAAGCGGGCAATGCAAATCAACACTACAGAGAGGTATCACTTCGAATCAGAAAAAAGGACCATCCTCACAAAGGGTAAAAACCAGATATGCAGGACAAGGAGAGGAGAAAAGGGAGCCTTGTTACGCTGAAGGGGGGAATGTAAATTGCCAACGGCCACTCTGGAGAAGTGTGCTGTGTTTCCTGAAGCATCTAAAAAACAGAGCTACAAAGCATAGGGCGCTTCCACTCATGGGCCTATATGTTGGCAAAACCAAAAATCCACAGGATGCAGGCACCCCGTTTACTGCTGCTATGTTTACAACAGCCTCGACTTGGGTACAACTTCATAGTCCTTGGAAGGAAAAAACGGTGAAAGAAAATTTGGTACTTAAGCACAACGGAATATTACTCAGCCCTGAAATCAATGAAATGAGGCCAGTTGCAGCAACTCAGGGGGACTTATGTAAGGTCATTGAGAGTGAAATAAGTTAGACAGCAAGAGAAACTTATCATGAGATATCACTTATAAAGGGAATCTAAAAATCGCCAACCATGAACTGAATTACAAACAGAACACCATCACACATTTACAAAACACACTTACGGCTGCTTAAGGGGAAAAGTGTGGTGCGGTGATGCATAAACCAGGAGGTTGAAATTGGCACAGATACCGTTCCATACGCCAATAATGTAATCGCCAAGACATACTCATGGTTCAAGGAACTGGACTCAGCACACTCTATTCACAGAAAAAACATATATCTGACTACTAGAAACTAGAAAAGAACTTATTGATGTCTCTCTGTAAGTGACTCAGGTGGATGTACAGCACCAAGAAACACAACATTGCAAATCAGCTACACCCCGTTGTAAAAATTAATTGTAAAAAAAGAAAGACAGTGAGAGAGAGAGGAATTCTCACAAAATTCAATCAGGGGCTGTGATGCAACTGGACTGACCACATCTACACTCACAGCTCAATGGGACGTAAGGCTGGACACCCTAACCCTAAACCCTAGCCCGAACCCTAACCCAACCCTAACCCTACCTTAACCGTAACCCTAACCCAACACTAACCCTAACCCTAAACCTAAACCCTAACCCTAACCCAACCCTACGCCTAACCCTAACCCCTAGCCCTAGCCCTAGCCCTAACCCTGACCCTAACCCCTAACCCTTAACCCCTAACCCCTAACCCTACCCAAGTTCACAAGTAAACTTCTCGCCCACCTGGAGAGAGTGATTTCATTTGAAAGAGTAAAGACACAATCAGCTCAGTAATTGGCCACGGGGGCTGCAGGGGCCAAGGCTAACCCGAGCTGGAGGAACGTGGGTGCCTGCCTGGATGCTCAGAGGCCAAGGGCTGTCCTGAGACCTGCTTGGACACCCGTGCAGATGGAACAAAGGATCCGTCCAGTCCCAGGAGGGCCCCACCAGCCCTCACGAACGCAACACCAGACTTCCCTGGTGGCGCAGTGGTTAAGAATCCACCTGCCAATGCAGGGGACACGGGTTTGAGCCCTGGTCCGGGAAGATACCACATGCTGTGGAGCAACTAAGCCCGTGCACCACAACTACTGAGCCTGCGCTCTAGAACCCGCGAGCCCCGACTGCTGAAGCCCACGCGCTTAGAGCCTGTGCTCTGCAACAGAGAAGCCACCGCAATGAGAAGCCCCCACTCGCCGCAACTAGAGAAAGCCTCCGGGCAGCAGTGCAGACCCAACACAGCCCAAAATTAATTAATGGATTAATTAATTAAGGAAAAAAAAAAAAAGGCAGCACCTGGGGGCTGGCAGACTGAGGCACCAAGTCTTCCATCACGTCTACTTAGTATCCTGCATGTCAGGGCCATGCTGGACCTGGGGCTGCCCAGACAGAGTGGGGCCTGCATCACCCTTCCCAGGAGGGAGGGTGGAGGGAAACCCTGCATGACCTCTGAGGCCCTAAGAACCCTTGACTAAGGCTGAGCTCAATTTGAAACAGTGGGTGACCAGAGCAGACATTTCATTCGTCTATCAATGAGAATCCAGCACTGGAGGAGCAGCAAACAATGGCCTCGCTCAACCTTGACGCTAATCCTGACATGGACCCTAACCCTAAACTCTGATCCTGACCCTAAGCCCTGACCTAACCTTAGCCTAACCCGTACCCTAAACCTGTACCTTACCCTAACCCATGCTCTACCCGCATCCTACCTGTACCCCAATTCTCACCCATACCCTAACACCCACTCTAACACAGAACCCTAACACCCTGAGACCAAAACCATAAACCTTAACCAATAAGCAAAACCATAACCATAACCAAACCATAAAATATAGTCATTAACCATACCCATAAATACCTCATTAACCATAAAACTTAAACCATAACAGCAGCCATAAACCATACACAGCCCCAACCCTCACACCAGCCCCAGCCCTAATGCTAACCCTCCAAACCACTTCCACCAAGCCAAGTCTAATCAGATTATACAAATACATCTCGAAAAAGAAAACTGGGGAATACTCTGGTGGCCCAGTGGTTAGGACTCTGTGCTTTCACTGCCAAGGGCTCGGGTTCGATCCCTGACTGGGGAACTAAGATCCCACAAGCCATGGGACGTGGCCAAAATAAATAAATAATTAAAATGAAATAAAACCACTATTTTAAAAAAGATTTTAAAAATAAAGGACAAAAACAAGAAAACTACCCCAGTACAACTTATAAATAGGAACGTAAAAATCTATCACACAATAATAGCAACATGAAACCAACAGAACTTTAAATGGATAATGCCATAAGCAAGTATCTCTACACCAGAAATTTCAGGTTGCTCAACATATGAAAAGTAAGCAATGTATTCAACCACAATAATGGTGTGAAGTAAAAACACATAATCATATCAATTAATGCAAAACATCTACAATGAAAATCCAGTGTTATTTCATGAAAAACACTCAAGAAAGCAGGAATAAAAGGAAATTTGCTCAATATGGAAAAGAGTAGTACAAAAAGCCACAGCAAACATCATGCTCAACGTTAAAGACTGAAAGATTTACTCCTGAAATCAGGAACAGGGCCAGGAAGCTGGCCTTCATCACCGTTACTCAACAGTGTACTGGAAGTTCTACCCAGAATCTTGAGGAAAGAAAGAAAAGGCATCCATGGGTGAATGGAAAAATTAAAACCGTGTCTCTTCACAGAACATAGGTCCCATCATCTTATATATAAGACTACCTATAATCAGCAAAGAAATTATTTGAGCTAATCAACTCATTAATAAGCAAAGTTATAGAACAAAATATCAATTCATGAAAATCTATCTTATGTGCATACGCTGGCAAAAAATAATCTGAAAAAGAATTTATGAAAACAATTCCATTTTTAAGAATGTCAACATCAATATTTAGGAGTATATTTAATCAAGGTACGAGACTTGTTTTTATGTATGTAAAGTTGTATGTTTGAAATTACTGGAAAGTCAATTACTTTTCAAAACATCATGTATGTCAACAGCATGCCAGAAAAGCAGAGAAAACATCAAACTTCCATATAGAAGCCAAGCCTTACCCAGATCCAGTTCACCCAAAGTCCACATGTCATTTAGAGGCACTGTGGGAAGGTTATATTAGGAGCCGCTGTCCTCCGTGTTGTGGACGACCTGGATATGGTAGAAACAGTGGGATTTTTGAATTCCAATTTTCCACTTCATTCCACAAAAAAACTATTAGAACTAATAAATCAATTCAGTAAAGTTGCAAAATCAATACACAGAGATCAGTTGCCTTTCTAAACACTAATAATGAACCATCAGAAAGAGAAACAAAGCAACCCTATTTACAACTGCATTCAAAAAGAACAAAATACCTGGGAATAAAGTCAACCAAGGAGGTGAAAGACCTGCACACTGAAAACTTGAAGACATTGATGAAGACATTGCAAAACACACCAATAAATGGAAAGATATCCTGTTCTCATGGAATGGAACAATTAATATTGTTAAAATATCCATGCTACCCAAAGCAGTGGACACAGTGAATGCAATCCCTCCCCAAATTCCATGGTATTTTCCCCCAAAATAGAGCAAATCCTCCTAATATCTGTGGGGAACCACAAAGGACCCCAAATAGCCAAAGAAACCCTGAAAAAAGAGAACGGGCTGGAGGCATCTCCCTCCCTGACGTCACGCTCTGCTGAGAAGCTACGGTCACCAAAACAGTGTGGAACTGGCTCAAAACGGGCACAGGGACCAGAGGAACAGGACAGAGAGACCAGAATTCAACCCACACGGACGGGGTCGGTGAATTTATGACACAGGGACCAAGGACACACCAAGGAGCGCGACACGCCCCACGATAAATGGTGCTGGGAAAACTGGACGCCCCGTAACTCACGCTGGCTACCCTGCACACAAACCTGACCAAACACCCAGCTTTCCACGCCAAGCCCTCCCTCGCTCACACGAAGACGGACCCCCTCAACGGTCAGTCGCCCACAGGAAGCTTCTCCCCACTTTTCCTCACCGTCTCTTCACCTTTTCCTCAGGCATCACCTGGGTCCTCAGGAAACCTAGTTCCCTAGTCAGCGTGGAGGCAGCCCCACTTTGTCCTGAAGCCGAAACCCCAGCGAGTCCTGAGGAGACGGAGACCGAGCTCCTCTCAGCAGAGACGCTGAGCCGGGCGTCCTACCCGAAGGCCCCCGCCCCCGCCCCCGCCCCCGCGCCTGAGGCGGCTCAACTCCTCTCAGCTGTCCTCACAATCGAGTTCGCAGGGAACGAGCATGCGCTGTGGGTCAGAGAGGCGAACTCGGCGCCACCCTGTGGTCAGTGCAGGAAGTGCAGGCCGCGCCTCCCTCACAGGTCACTGGAGGCAGCGTGCCCTACTGACAGGACTGCTGAATCCATTAAACTGGAAACTCAAACGAAAATGGAGTCTCTATCCCAAAAGTTTTCTAAAAGTAGTTAAGGAACAATTAATTGGAAACCATTTGGAATGAAGTGAATGTAGATGCAAACTTTACAACTTATACCAAATTCACTCAAAGTTATTCAGAGGCAAATTTTATTTTAGTTTATAATTTATCTTTGGCTGCATTGGGTCTTCGTTGCTGCATGTGGGCTTGCTCTAGTTGCGTCGAGCGGGGCTACTCTTCGTTGTGGTGCACGGGCTTCTCATTGCGGTGGCTTCTCTTGTGGGCGAGCACGGGCTCTAGGCGCGCAGGCTTCAGTAGTTGTGCCGCGCAGGCTTGGTTGCTCTGCGGCATGTGGGAGCTTCCCGGACCAGGGCTCGAGCCCGTGTCCCCTGCATTGGCAGGCGGACTCTTAACCACTGCGTCACCAGGGAAGTCCCCACAGACAAACTTTAAATACAAAACTATTCAAGGGGCTTCCCTGGTGGCGCAGTGGTTGAGAATCTGCCTGCCAACGCAGGGGACACGGGTTCGAGCCCTGGTCCGGGAAGCTCCCACATGCCGCGGAGCAACTAGCCCCGTGAGCCACAACTCCTGAGCCTGCGCGTCTGGAGCCTGTGCTCCGCAACAAGGGAGGCCGCGATAGTGAGAGGCCCGCGCACCGCGATGAAGAGTGGCCCCCGCTTGCCACAACTAGAGAAAGCCTTCGCACAGAAACGAAGACCCAACACAGCCAAAAATAAATTAATTAATTCATCAATTAAAAAAGAAAGCTGTCTCTCAAATTTAACTTCCAGAATATATTCAGGAAAAACGCATACGCCCTTTTTGCCCAACCAAAGAAGCGGGCAATGCAAATCAACACTACAGAGAGGTATCACTTCGAATCAGAAAAAAGGACCATCCTCACAAAGGGTAAAAACCAGATATGCAGGACAAGGAGAGGAGAAAAGGGAGCCTTGTTACGCTGAAGGGGGGAATGTAAATTGCCAACGGCCACTCTGGAGAAGTGTGCTGTGTTTCCTGAAGCATCTAAAAAACAGAGCTACAAAGCATAGGGCGCTTCCACTCATGGGCCTATATGTTGGCAAAACCAAAAATCCACAGGATGCAGGCACCCCGTTTACTGCTGCTATGTTTACAACAGCCTCGACTTGGGTACAACTTCATAGTCCTTGGAAGGAAAAAACGGTGAAAGAAAATTTGGTACTTAAGCACAACGGAATATTACTCAGCCCTGAAATCAATGAAATGAGGCCAGTTGCAGCAACTCAGGGGGACTTATGTAAGGTCATTGAGAGTGAAATAAGTTAGACAGCAAGAGAAACTTATCATGAGATATCACTTATAAAGGGAATCTAAAAATCGCCAACCATGAACTGAATTACAAACAGAACACCATCACACATTTACAAAACACACTTACGGCTGCTTAAGGGGAAAAGTGTGGTGCGGTGATGCATAAACCAGGAGGTTGAAATTGGCACAGATACCGTTCCATACGCCAATAATGTAATCGCCAAGACATACTCATGGTTCAAGGAACTGGACTCAGCACACTCTATTCACAGAAAAAACATATATCTGACTACTAGAAACTAGAAAAGAACTTATTGATGTCTCTCTGTAAGTGACTCAGGTGGATGTACAGCACCAAGAAACACAACATTGCAAATCAGCTACACCCCGTTGTAAAAATTAATTATAAAAAAAGAAAGACAGTGAGAGAGAGAGGAATTCTCACAAAATTCAATCAGGGGCTGTGATGCAACTGGACTGACCACATCTACACTCACAGCTCAATGGGACGTAAGGCTGGACACCCTAACCCTAAACCCTAGCCCGAACCCTAACCCAACCCTAACCCTACCTTAACCGTAACCCTAACCCAACACTAACCCTAACCCTAAACCTAAACCCTAACCCTAACCCAACCCTACGCCTAACCCTAACCCCTAGCCCTAGCCCTAGCCCTAACCCTGACCCTAACCCCTAACCCTTAACCCCTAACCCCTAACCCTACCCAAGTTCACAAGTAAACTTCTCGCCCACCTGGAGAGAGTGATTTCATTTGAAAGAGTAAAGACACAATCAGCTCAGTAATTGGCCACGGGGGCTGCAGGGGCCAAGGCTAACCCGAGCTGGAGGAACGTGGGTGCCTGCCTGGATGCTCAGAGGCCAAGGGCTGTCCTGAGACCTGCTTGGACACCCGTGCAGATGGAACAAAGGATCCGTCCAGTCCCAGGAGGGCCCCACCAGCCCTCACGAACGCAACACCAGACTTCCCTGGTGGCGCAGTGGTTAAGAATCCACCTGCCAATGCAGGGGACACGGGTTTGAGCCCTGGTCCGGGAAGATACCACATGCTGTGGAGCAACTAAGCCCGTGCACCACAACTACTGAGCCTGCGCTCTAGAACCCGCGAGCCCCGACTGCTGAAGCCCACGCGCTTAGAGCCTGTGCTCTGCAACAAGAGAAGCCACCGCAATGAGAAGCCCCCACTCGCCGCAACTAGAGAAAGCCTCCGGGCAGCAGTGCAGACCCAACACAGCCCAAAATTAATTAATGGATTAATTAATTAAGGAAAAAAAAAAAAAAGGCAGCACCTGGGGGCTGGCAGACTGAGGCACCAAGTCTTCCATCACGTCTACTTAGTATCCTGCATGTCAGGGCCATGCTGGACCTGGGGCTGCCCAGACAGAGTGGGGCCTGCATCACCCTTCCCAGGAGGGAGGGTGGAGGGAAACCCTGCATGACCTCTGAGGCCCTAAGAACCCTTGACTAAGGCTGAGCTCAATTTGAAACAGTGGGTGACCAGAGCAGACATTTCATTCGTCTATCAATGAGAATCCAGCACTGGAGGAGCAGCAAACAATGGCCTCGCTCAACCTTGACGCTAATCCTGACATGGACCCTAACCCTAAACTCTGATCCTGACCCTAAGCCCTGACCTAACCTTAGCCTAACCCGTACCCTAAACCTGTACCTTACCCTAACCCATGCTCTACCCGCATCCTACCTGTACCCCAATTCTCACCCATACCCTAACACCCACTCTAACACAGAACCCTAACACCCTGAGACCAAAACCATAAACCTTAACCAATAAGCAAAACCATAACCATAACCAAACCATAAAATATAGTCATTAACCATACCCATAAATACCTCATTAACCATAAAACTTAAACCATAACAGCAGCCATAAACCATACACAGCCCCAACCCTCACACCAGCCCCAGCCCTAATGCTAACCCTCCAAACCACTTCCACCAAGCCAAGTCTAATCAGATTATACAAATACATCTCGAAAAAGAAAACTGGGGAATACTCTGGTGGCCCAGTGGTTAGGACTCTGTGCTTTCACTGCCAAGGGCTCGGGTTCGATCCCTGACTGGGGAACTAAGATCCCACAAGCCATGGGACGTGGCCAAAATAAATAAATAATTAAAATGAAATAAAACCACTATTTTAAAAAAGATTTTAAAAATAAAGGACAAAAACAAGAAAACTACCCCAGTACAACTTATAAATAGGAACGTAAAAATCTATCACACAATAATAGCAACATGAAACCAACAGAACTTTAAATGGATAATGCCATAAGCAAGTATCTCTACACCAGAAATTTCAGGTTGCTCAACATATGAAAAGTAAGCAATGTATTCAACCACAATAATGGTGTGAAGTAAAAACACATAATCATATCAATTAATGCAAAACATCTACAATGAAAATCCAGTGTTATTTCATGAAAAACACTCAAGAAAGCAGGAATAAAAGGAAATTTGCTCAATATGGAAAAGAGTAGTACAAAAAGCCACAGCAAACATCATGCTCAACGTTAAAGACTGAAAGATTTACTCCTGAAATCAGGAACAGGGCCAGGAAGCTGGCCTTCATCACCGTTACTCAACAGTGTACTGGAAGTTCTACCCAGAATCTTGAGGAAAGAAAGAAAAGGCATCCATGGGTGAATGGAAAAATTAAAACCGTGTCTCTTCACAGAACATAGGTCCCATCATCTTATATATAAGACTACCTATAATCAGCAAAGAAATTATTTGAGCTAATCAACTCATTAATAAGCAAAGTTATAGAACAAAATATCAATTCATGAAAATCTATCTTATGTGCATACGCTGGCAAAAAATAATCTGAAAAAGAATTTATGAAAACAATTCCATTTTTAAGAATGTCAACATCAATATTTAGGAGTATATTTAATCAAGGTACGAGACTTGTTTTTATGTATGTAAAGTTGTATGTTTGAAATTACTGGAAAGTCAATTACTTTTCAAAACATCATGTATGTCAACAGCATGCCAGAAAAGCAGAGAAAACATCAAACTTCCATATAGAAGCCAAGCCTTACCCAGATCCAGTTCACCCAAAGTCCACATGTCATTTAGAGGCACTGTGGGAAGGTTATATTAGGAGCCGCTGTCCTCCGTGTTGTGGACGACCTGGATATGGTAGAAACAGTGGGATTTTTGAATTCCAATTTTCCACTTCATTCCACAAAAAAACTATTAGAACTAATAAATCAATTCAGTAAAGTTGCAAAATCAATACACAGAGATCAGTTGCCTTTCTAAACACTAATAATGAACCATCAGAAAGAGAAACAAAGCAACCCTATTTACAACTGCATTCAAAAAGAACAAAATACCTGGGAATAAAGTCAACCAAGGAGGTGAAAGACCTGCACACTGAAAACTTGAAGACATTGATGAAGACATTGCAAAACACACCAATAAATGGAAAGATATCCTGTTCTCATGGAATGGAACAATTAATATTGTTAAAATATCCATGCTACCCAAAGCAGTGGACACAGTGAATGCAATCCCTCCCCAAATTCCATGGTATTTTCCCCCAAAATAGAGCAAATCCTCCTAATATCTGTGGGGAACCACAAAGGACCCCAAATAGCCAAAGAAACCCTGAAAAAAGAGAACGGGCTGGAGGCATCTCCCTCCCTGACGTCACGCTCTGCTGAGAAGCTACGGTCACCAAAACAGTGTGGAACTGGCTCAAAACGGGCACAGGGACCAGAGGAACAGGACAGAGAGACCAGAATTCAACCCACACGGACGGGGTCGGTGAATTTATGACACAGGGACCAAGGACACACCAAGGAGCGCGACACGCCCCACGATAAATGGTGCTGGGAAAACTGGACGCCCCGTAACTCACGCTGGCTACCCTGCACACAAACCTGACCAAACACCCAGCTTTCCACGCCAAGCCCTCCCTCGCTCACACGAAGACGGACCCCCTCAACGGTCAGTCGCCCACAGGAAGCTTCTCCCCACTTTTCCTCACCGTCTCTTCACCTTTTCCTCAGGCATCACCTGGGTCCTCAGGAAACCTAGTTCCCTAGTCAGCGTGGAGGCAGCCCCACTTTGTCCTGAAGCCGAAACCCCAGCGAGTCCTGAGGAGACGGAGACCGAGCTCCTCTCAGCAGAGACGCTGAGCCGGGCGTCCTACCCGAAGGCCCCCGCCCCCGCCCCCGCCCCCGCGCCTGAGGCGGCTCAACTCCTCTCAGCTGTCCTCACAATCGAGTTCGCAGGGAACGAGCATGCGCTGTGGGTCAGAGAGGCGAACTCGGCGCCACCCTGTGGTCAGTGCAGGAAGTGCAGGCCGCGCCTCCCTCACAGGTCACTGGAGGCAGCGTGCCCTACTGACAGGACTGCTGAATCCATTAAACTGGAAACTCAAACGAAAATGGAGTCTCTATCCCAAAAGTTTTCTAAAAGTAGTTAAGGAACAATTAATTGGAAACCATTTGGAATGAAGTGAATGTAGATGCAAACTTTACAACTTATACCAAATTCACTCAAAGTTATTCAGAGGCAAATTTTATTTTAGTTTATAATTTATGTTTGGCTGCATTGGGTCTTCGTTGCTGCATGTGGGCTTGCTCTAGTTGCGTCGAGCGGGGCTACTCTTCGTTGTGGTGCACGGGCTTCTCATTGCGGTGGCTTCTCTTGTGGGCGAGCACGGGCTCTAGGCGCGCAGGCTTCAGTAGTTGTGCCGCGCAGGCTTGGTTGCTCTGCGGCATGTGGGAGCTTCCCGGACCAGGGCTCGAGCCCGTGTCCCCTGCATTGGCAGGCGGACTCTTAACCACTGCGTCACCAGGGAAGTCCCCACAGACAAACTTTAAATACAAAACTATTCAAGGGGCTTCCCTGGTGGCGCAGTGGTTGAGAATCTGCCTGCCAACGCAGGGGACACGGGTTCGAGCCCTGGTCCGGGAAGCTCCCACATGCCGCGGAGCAACTAGCCCCGTGAGCCACAACTCCTGAGCCTGCGCGTCTGGAGCCTGTGCTCCGCAACAAGGGAGGCCGCGATAGTGAGAGGCCCGCGCACCGCGATGAAGAGTGGCCCCCGCTTGCCACAACTAGAGAAAGCCTTCGCACAGAAACGAAGACCCAACACAGCCAAAAATAAATTAATTAATTCATCAATTAAAAAAGAAAGCTGTCTCTCAAATTTAACTTCCAGAATATATTCAGGAAAAACGCATACGCCCTTTTTGCCCAACCAAAGAAGCGGGCAATGCAAATCAACACTACAGAGAGGTATCACTTCGAATCAGAAAAAAGGACCATCCTCACAAAGGGTAAAAACCAGATATGCAGGACAAGGAGAGGAGAAAAGGGAGCCTTGTTACGCTGAAGGGGGGAATGTAAATTGCCAACGGCCACTCTGGAGAAGTGTGCTGTGTTTCCTGAAGCATCTAAAAAACAGAGCTACAAAGCATAGGGCGCTTCCACTCATGGGCCTATATGTTGGCAAAACCAAAAATCCACAGGATGCAGGCACCCCGTTTACTGCTGCTATGTTTACAACAGCCTCGACTTGGGTACAACTTCATAGTCCTTGGAAGGAAAAAACGGTGAAAGAAAATTTGGTACTTAAGCACAACGGAATATTACTCAGCCCTGAAATCAATGAAATGAGGCCAGTTGCAGCAACTCAGGGGGACTTATGTAAGGTCATTGAGAGTGAAATAAGTTAGACAGCAAGAGAAACTTATCATGAGATATCACTTATAAAGGGAATCTAAAAATCGCCAACCATGAACTGAATTACAAACAGAACACCATCACACATTTACAAAACACACTTACGGCTGCTTAAGGGGAAAAGTGTGGTGCGGTGATGCATAAACCAGGAGGTTGAAATTGGCACAGATACCGTTCCATACGCCAATAATGTAATCGCCAAGACATACTCATGGTTCAAGGAACTGGACTCAGCACACTCTATTCACAGAAAAAACATATATCTGACTACTAGAAACTAGAAAAGAACTTATTGATGTCTCTCTGTAAGTGACTCAGGTGGATGTACAGCACCAAGAAACACAACATTGCAAATCAGCTACACCCCGTTGTAAAAATTAATTATAAAAAAAGAAAGACAGTGAGAGAGAGAGGAATTCTCACAAAATTCAATCAGGGGCTGTGATGCAACTGGACTGACCACATCTACACTCACAGCTCAATGGGACGTAAGGCTGGACACCCTAACCCTAAACCCTAGCCCGAACCCTAACCCAACCCTAACCCTACCTTAACCGTAACCCTAACCCAACACTAACCCTAACCCTAAACCTAAACCCTAACCCTAACCCAACCCTACGCCTAACCCTAACCCCTAGCCCTAGCCCTAGCCCTAACCCTGACCCTAACCCCTAACCCTTAACCCCTAACCCCTAACCCTACCCAAGTTCACAAGTAAACTTCTCGCCCACCTGGAGAGAGTGATTTCATTTGAAAGAGTAAAGACACAATCAGCTCAGTAATTGGCCACGGGGGCTGCAGGGGCCAAGGCTAACCCGAGCTGGAGGAACGTGGGTGCCTGCCTGGATGCTCAGAGGCCAAGGGCTGTCCTGAGACCTGCTTGGACACCCGTGCAGATGGAACAAAGGATCCGTCCAGTCCCAGGAGGGCCCCACCAGCCCTCACGAACGCAACACCAGACTTCCCTGGTGGCGCAGTGGTTAAGAATCCACCTGCCAATGCAGGGGACACGGGTTTGAGCCCTGGTCCGGGAAGATACCACATGCTGTGGAGCAACTAAGCCCGTGCACCACAACTACTGAGCCTGCGCTCTAGAACCCGCGAGCCCCGACTGCTGAAGCCCACGCGCTTAGAGCCTGTGCTCTGCAACAAGAGAAGCCACCGCAATGAGAAGCCCCCACTCGCCGCAACTAGAGAAAGCCTCCGGGCAGCAGTGCAGACCCAACACAGCCCAAAATTAATTAATGGATTAATTAATTAAGGAAAAAAAAAAAAAAGGCAGCACCTGGGGGCTGGCAGACTGAGGCACCAAGTCTTCCATCACGTCTACTTAGTATCCTGCATGTCAGGGCCATGCTGGACCTGGGGCTGCCCAGACAGAGTGGGGCCTGCATCACCCTTCCCAGGAGGGAGGGTGGAGGGAAACCCTGCATGACCTCTGAGGCCCTAAGAACCCTTGACTAAGGCTGAGCTCAATTTGAAACAGTGGGTGACCAGAGCAGACATTTCATTCGTCTATCAATGAGAATCCAGCACTGGAGGAGCAGCAAACAATGGCCTCGCTCAACCTTGACGCTAATCCTGACATGGACCCTAACCCTAAACTCTGATCCTGACCCTAAGCCCTGACCTAACCTTAGCCTAACCCGTACCCTAAACCTGTACCTTACCCTAACCCATGCTCTACCCGCATCCTACCTGTACCCCAATTCTCACCCATACCCTAACACCCACTCTAACACAGAACCCTAACACCCTGAGACCAAAACCATAAACCTTAACCAATAAGCAAAACCATAACCATAACCAAACCATAAAATATAGTCATTAACCATACCCATAAATACCTCATTAACCATAAAACTTAAACCATAACAGCAGCCATAAACCATACACAGCCCCAACCCTCACACCAGCCCCAGCCCTAATGCTAACCCTCCAAACCACTTCCACCAAGCCAAGTCTAATCAGATTATACAAATACATCTCGAAAAAGAAAACTGGGGAATACTCTGGTGGCCCAGTGGTTAGGACTCTGTGCTTTCACTGCCAAGGGCTCGGGTTCGATCCCTGACTGGGGAACTAAGATCCCACAAGCCATGGGACGTGGCCAAAATAAATAAATAATTAAAATGAAATAAAACCACTATTTTAAAAAAGATTTTAAAAATAAAGGACAAAAACAAGAAAACTACCCCAGTACAACTTATAAATAGGAACGTAAAAATCTATCACACAATAATAGCAACATGAAACCAACAGAACTTTAAATGGATAATGCCATAAGCAAGTATCTCTACACCAGAAATTTCAGGTTGCTCAACATATGAAAAGTAAGCAATGTATTCAACCACAATAATGGTGTGAAGTAAAAACACATAATCATATCAATTAATGCAAAACATCTACAATGAAAATCCAGTGTTATTTCATGAAAAACACTCAAGAAAGCAGGAATAAAAGGAAATTTGCTCAATATGGAAAAGAGTAGTACAAAAAGCCACAGCAAACATCATGCTCAACGTTAAAGACTGAAAGATTTACTCCTGAAATCAGGAACAGGGCCAGGAAGCTGGCCTTCATCACCGTTACTCAACAGTGTACTGGAAGTTCTACCCAGAATCTTGAGGAAAGAAAGAAAAGGCATCCATGGGTGAATGGAAAAATTAAAACCGTGTCTCTTCACAGAACATAGGTCCCATCATCTTATATATAAGACTACCTATAATCAGCAAAGAAATTATTTGAGCTAATCAACTCATTAATAAGCAAAGTTATAGAACAAAATATCAATTCATGAAAATCTATCTTATGTGCATACGCTGGCAAAAAATAATCTGAAAAAGAATTTATGAAAACAATTCCATTTTTAAGAATGTCAACATCAATATTTAGGAGTATATTTAATCAAGGTACGAGACTTGTTTTTATGTATGTAAAGTTGTATGTTTGAAATTACTGGAAAGTCAATTACTTTTCAAAACATCATGTATGTCAACAGCATGCCAGAAAAGCAGAGAAAACATCAAACTTCCATATAGAAGCCAAGCCTTACCCAGATCCAGTTCACCCAAAGTCCACATGTCATTTAGAGGCACTGTGGGAAGGTTATATTAGGAGCCGCTGTCCTCCGTGTTGTGGACGACCTGGATATGGTAGAAACAGTGGGATTTTTGAATTCCAATTTTCCACTTCATTCCACAAAAAAACTATTAGAACTAATAAATCAATTCAGTAAAGTTGCAAAATCAATACACAGAGATCAGTTGCCTTTCTAAACACTAATAATGAACCATCAGAAAGAGAAACAAAGCAACCCTATTTACAACTGCATTCAAAAAGAACAAAATACCTGGGAATAAAGTCAACCAAGGAGGTGAAAGACCTGCACACTGAAAACTTGAAGACATTGATGAAGACATTGCAAAACACACCAATAAATGGAAAGATATCCTGTTCTCATGGAATGGAACAATTAATATTGTTAAAATATCCATGCTACCCAAAGCAGTGGACACAGTGAATGCAATCCCTCCCCAAATTCCATGGTATTTTCCCCCAAAATAGAGCAAATCCTCCTAATATCTGTGGGGAACCACAAAGGACCCCAAATAGCCAAAGAAACCCTGAAAAAAGAGAACGGGCTGGAGGCATCTCCCTCCCTGACGTCACGCTCTGCTGAGAAGCTACGGTCACCAAAACAGTGTGGAACTGGCTCAAAACGGGCACAGGGACCAGAGGAACAGGACAGAGAGACCAGAATTCAACCCACACGGACGGGGTCGGTGAATTTATGACACAGGGACCAAGGACACACCAAGGAGCGCGACACGCCCCACGATAAATGGTGCTGGGAAAACTGGACGCCCCGTAACTCACGCTGGCTACCCTGCACACAAACCTGACCAAACACCCAGCTTTCCACGCCAAGCCCTCCCTCGCTCACACGAAGACGGACCCCCTCAACGGTCAGTCGCCCACAGGAAGCTTCTCCCCACTTTTCCTCACCGTCTCTTCACCTTTTCCTCAGGCATCACCTGGGTCCTCAGGAAACCTAGTTCCCTAGTCAGCGTGGAGGCAGCCCCACTTTGTCCTGAAGCCGAAACCCCAGCGAGTCCTGAGGAGACGGAGACCGAGCTCCTCTCAGCAGAGACGCTGAGCCGGGCGTCCTACCCGAAGGCCCCCGCCCCCGCCCCCGCCCCCGCGCCTGAGGCGGCTCAACTCCTCTCAGCTGTCCTCACAATCGAGTTCGCAGGGAACGAGCATGCGCTGTGGGTCAGAGAGGCGAACTCGGCGCCACCCTGTGGTCAGTGCAGGAAGTGCAGGCCGCGCCTCCCTCACAGGTCACTGGAGGCAGCGTGCCCTACTGACAGGACTGCTGAATCCATTAAACTGGAAACTCAAACGAAAATGGAGTCTCTATCCCAAAAGTTTTCTAAAAGTAGTTAAGGAACAATTAATTGGAAACCATTTGGAATGAAGTGAATGTAGATGCAAACTTTACAACTTATACCAAATTCACTCAAAGTTATTCAGAGGCAAATTTTATTTTAGTTTATAATTTATCTTTGGCTGCATTGGGTCTTCGTTGCTGCATGTGGGCTTGCTCTAGTTGCGTCGAGCGGGGCTACTCTTCGTTGTGGTGCACGGGCTTCTCATTGCGGTGGCTTCTCTTGTGGGCGAGCACGGGCTCTAGGCGCGCAGGCTTCAGTAGTTGTGCCGCGCAGGCTTGGTTGCTCTGCGGCATGTGGGAGCTTCCCGGACCAGGGCTCGAGCCCGTGTCCCCTGCATTGGCAGGCGGACTCTTAACCACTGCGTCACCAGGGAAGTCCCCACAGACAAACTTTAAATACAAAACTATTCAAGGGGCTTCCCTGGTGGCGCAGTGGTTGAGAATCTGCCTGCCAACGCAGGGGACACGGGTTCGAGCCCTGGTCCGGGAAGCTCCCACATGCCGCGGAGCAACTAGCCCCGTGAGCCACAACTCCTGAGCCTGCGCGTCTGGAGCCTGTGCTCCGCAACAAGGGAGGCCGCGATAGTGAGAGGCCCGCGCACCGCGATGAAGAGTGGCCCCCGCTTGCCACAACTAGAGAAAGCCTTCGCACAGAAACGAAGACCCAACACAGCCAAAAATAAATTAATTAATTCATCAATTAAAAAAGAAAGCTGTCTCTCAAATTTAACTTCCAGAATATATTCAGGAAAAACGCATACGCCCTTTTTGCCCAACCAAAGAAGCGGGCAATGCAAATCAACACTACAGAGAGGTATCACTTCGAATCAGAAAAAAGGACCATCCTCACAAAGGGTAAAAACCAGATATGCAGGACAAGGAGAGGAGAAAAGGGAGCCTTGTTACGCTGAAGGGGGGAATGTAAATTGCCAACGGCCACTCTGGAGAAGTGTGCTGTGTTTCCTGAAGCATCTAAAAAACAGAGCTACAAAGCATAGGGCGCTTCCACTCATGGGCCTATATGTTGGCAAAACCAAAAATCCACAGGATGCAGGCACCCCGTTTACTGCTGCTATGTTTACAACAGCCTCGACTTGGGTACAACTTCATAGTCCTTGGAAGGAAAAAACGGTGAAAGAAAATTTGGTACTTAAGCACAACGGAATATTACTCAGCCCTGAAATCAATGAAATGAGGCCAGTTGCAGCAACTCAGGGGGACTTATGTAAGGTCATTGAGAGTGAAATAAGTTAGACAGCAAGAGAAACTTATCATGAGATATCACTTATAAAGGGAATCTAAAAATCGCCAACCATGAACTGAATTACAAACAGAACACCATCACACATTTACAAAACACACTTACGGCTGCTTAAGGGGAAAAGTGTGGTGCGGTGATGCATAAACCAGGAGGTTGAAATTGGCACAGATACCGTTCCATACGCCAATAATGTAATCGCCAAGACATACTCATGGTTCAAGGAACTGGACTCAGCACACTCTATTCACAGAAAAAACATATATCTGACTACTAGAAACTAGAAAAGAACTTATTGATGTCTCTCTGTAAGTGACTCAGGTGGATGTACAGCACCAAGAAACACAACATTGCAAATCAGCTACACCCCGTTGTAAAAATTAATTATAAAAAAAGAAAGACAGTGAGAGAGAGAGGAATTCTCACAAAATTCAATCAGGGGCTGTGATGCAACTGGACTGACCACATCTACACTCACAGCTCAATGGGACGTAAGGCTGGACACCCTAACCCTAAACCCTAGCCCGAACCCTAACCCAACCCTAACCCTACCTTAACCGTAACCCTAACCCAACACTAACCCTAACCCTAAACCTAAACCCTAACCCTAACCCAACCCTACGCCTAACCCTAACCCCTAGCCCTAGCCCTAGCCCTAACCCTGACCCTAACCCCTAACCCTTAACCCCTAACCCCTAACCCTACCCAAGTTCACAAGTAAACTTCTCGCCCACCTGGAGAGAGTGATTTCATTTGAAAGAGTAAAGACACAATCAGCTCAGTAATTGGCCACGGGGGCTGCAGGGGCCAAGGCTAACCCGAGCTGGAGGAACGTGGGTGCCTGCCTGGATGCTCAGAGGCCAAGGGCTGTCCTGAGACCTGCTTGGACACCCGTGCAGATGGAACAAAGGATCCGTCCAGTCCCAGGAGGGCCCCACCAGCCCTCACGAACGCAACACCAGACTTCCCTGGTGGCGCAGTGGTTAAGAATCCACCTGCCAATGCAGGGGACACGGGTTTGAGCCCTGGTCCGGGAAGATACCACATGCTGTGGAGCAACTAAGCCCGTGCACCACAACTACTGAGCCTGCGCTCTAGAACCCGCGAGCCCCGACTGCTGAAGCCCACGCGCTTAGAGCCTGTGCTCTGCAACAAGAGAAGCCACCGCAATGAGAAGCCCCCACTCGCCGCAACTAGAGAAAGCCTCCGGGCAGCAGTGCAGACCCAACACAGCCCAAAATTAATTAATGGATTAATTAATTAAGGAAAAAAAAAAAAAGGCAGCACCTGGGGGCTGGCAGACTGAGGCACCAAGTCTTCCATCACGTCTACTTAGTATCCTGCATGTCAGGGCCATGCTGGACCTGGGGCTGCCCAGACAGAGTGGGGCCTGCATCACCCTTCCCAGGAGGGAGGGTGGAGGGAAACCCTGCATGACCTCTGAGGCCCTAAGAACCCTTGACTAAGGCTGAGCTCAATTTGAAACAGTGGGTGACCAGAGCAGACATTTCATTCGTCTATCAATGAGAATCCAGCACTGGAGGAGCAGCAAACAATGGCCTCGCTCAACCTTGACGCTAATCCTGACATGGACCCTAACCCTAAACTCTGATCCTGACCCTAAGCCCTGACCTAACCTTAGCCTAACCCGTACCCTAAACCTGTACCTTACCCTAACCCATGCTCTACCCGCATCCTACCTGTACCCCAATTCTCACCCATACCCTAACACCCACTCTAACACAGAACCCTAACACCCTGAGACCAAAACCATAAACCTTAACCAATAAGCAAAACCATAACCATAACCAAACCATAAAATATAGTCATTAACCATACCCATAAATACCTCATTAACCATAAAACTTAAACCATAACAGCAGCCATAAACCATACACAGCCCCAACCCTCACACCAGCCCCAGCCCTAATGCTAACCCTCCAAACCACTTCCACCAAGCCAAGTCTAATCAGATTATACAAATACATCTCGAAAAAGAAAACTGGGGAATACTCTGGTGGCCCAGTGGTTAGGACTCTGTGCTTTCACTGCCAAGGGCTCGGGTTCGATCCCTGACTGGGGAACTAAGATCCCACAAGCCATGGGACGTGGCCAAAATAAATAAATAATTAAAATGAAATAAAACCACTATTTTAAAAAAGATTTTAAAAATAAAGGACAAAAACAAGAAAACTACCCCAGTACAACTTATAAATAGGAACGTAAAAATCTATCACACAATAATAGCAACATGAAACCAACAGAACTTTAAATGGATAATGCCATAAGCAAGTATCTCTACACCAGAAATTTCAGGTTGCTCAACATATGAAAAGTAAGCAATGTATTCAACCACAATAATGGTGTGAAGTAAAAACACATAATCATATCAATTAATGCAAAACATCTACAATGAAAATCCAGTGTTATTTCATGAAAAACACTCAAGAAAGCAGGAATAAAAGGAAATTTGCTCAATATGGAAAAGAGTAGTACAAAAAGCCACAGCAAACATCATGCTCAACGTTAAAGACTGAAAGATTTACTCCTGAAATCAGGAACAGGGCCAGGAAGCTGGCCTTCATCACCGTTACTCAACAGTGTACTGGAAGTTCTACCCAGAATCTTGAGGAAAGAAAGAAAAGGCATCCATGGGTGAATGGAAAAATTAAAACCGTGTCTCTTCACAGAACATAGGTCCCATCATCTTATATATAAGACTACCTATAATCAGCAAAGAAATTATTTGAGCTAATCAACTCATTAATAAGCAAAGTTATAGAACAAAATATCAATTCATGAAAATCTATCTTATGTGCATACGCTGGCAAAAAATAATCTGAAAAAGAATTTATGAAAACAATTCCATTTTTAAGAATGTCAACATCAATATTTAGGAGTATATTTAATCAAGGTACGAGACTTGTTTTTATGTATGTAAAGTTGTATGTTTGAAATTACTGGAAAGTCAATTACTTTTCAAAACATCATGTATGTCAACAGCATGCCAGAAAAGCAGAGAAAACATCAAACTTCCATATAGAAGCCAAGCCTTACCCAGATCCAGTTCACCCAAAGTCCACATGTCATTTAGAGGCACTGTGGGAAGGTTATATTAGGAGCCGCTGTCCTCCGTGTTGTGGACGACCTGGATATGGTAGAAACAGTGGGATTTTTGAATTCCAATTTTCCACTTCATTCCACAAAAAAACTATTAGAACTAATAAATCAATTCAGTAAAGTTGCAAAATCAATACACAGAGATCAGTTGCCTTTCTAAACACTAATAATGAACCATCAGAAAGAGAAACAAAGCAACCCTATTTACAACTGCATTCAAAAAGAACAAAATACCTGGGAATAAAGTCAACCAAGGAGGTGAAAGACCTGCACACTGAAAACTTGAAGACATTGATGAAGACATTGCAAAACACACCAATAAATGGAAAGATATCCTGTTCTCATGGAATGGAACAATTAATATTGTTAAAATATCCATGCTACCCAAAGCAGTGGACACAGTGAATGCAATCCCTCCCCAAATTCCATGGTATTTTCCCCCAAAATAGAGCAAATCCTCCTAATATCTGTGGGGAACCACAAAGGACCCCAAATAGCCAAAGAAACCCTGAAAAAAGAGAACGGGCTGGAGGCATCTCCCTCCCTGACGTCACGCTCTGCTGAGAAGCTACGGTCACCAAAACAGTGTGGAACTGGCTCAAAACGGGCACAGGGACCAGAGGAACAGGACAGAGAGACCAGAATTCAACCCACACGGACGGGGTCGGTGAATTTATGACACAGGGACCAAGGACACACCAAGGAGCGCGACACGCCCCACGATAAATGGTGCTGGGAAAACTGGACGCCCCGTAACTCACGCTGGCTACCCTGCACACAAACCTGACCAAACACCCAGCTTTCCACGCCAAGCCCTCCCTCGCTCACACGAAGACGGACCCCCTCAACGGTCAGTCGCCCACAGGAAGCTTCTCCCCACTTTTCCTCACCGTCTCTTCACCTTTTCCTCAGGCATCACCTGGGTCCTCAGGAAACCTAGTTCCCTAGTCAGCGTGGAGGCAGCCCCACTTTGTCCTGAAGCCGAAACCCCAGCGAGTCCTGAGGAGACGGAGACCGAGCTCCTCTCAGCAGAGACGCTGAGCCGGGCGTCCTACCCGAAGGCCCCCGCCCCCGCCCCCGCCCCCGCGCCTGAGGCGGCTCAACTCCTCTCAGCTGTCCTCACAATCGAGTTCGCAGGGAACGAGCATGCGCTGTGGGTCAGAGAGGCGAACTCGGCGCCACCCTGTGGTCAGTGCAGGAAGTGCAGGCCGCGCCTCCCTCACAGGTCACTGGAGGCAGCGTGCCCTACTGACAGGACTGCTGAATCCATTAAACTGGAAACTCAAACGAAAATGGAGTCTCTATCCCAAAAGTTTTCTAAAAGTAGTTAAGGAACAATTAATTGGAAACCATTTGGAATGAAGTGAATGTAGATGCAAACTTTACAACTTATACCAAATTCACTCAAAGTTATTCAGAGGCAAATTTTATTTTAGTTTATAATTTATCTTTGGCTGCATTGGGTCTTCGTTGCTGCATGTGGGCTTGCTCTAGTTGCGTCGAGCGGGGCTACTCTTCGTTGTGGTGCACGGGCTTCTCATTGCGGTGGCTTCTCTTGTGGGCGAGCACGGGCTCTAGGCGCGCAGGCTTCAGTAGTTGTGCCGCGCAGGCTTGGTTGCTCTGCGGCATGTGGGAGCTTCCCGGACCAGGGCTCGAGCCCGTGTCCCCTGCATTGGCAGGCGGACTCTTAACCACTGCGTCACCAGGGAAGTCCCCACAGACAAACTTTAAATACAAAACTATTCAAGGGGCTTCCCTGGTGGCGCAGTGGTTGAGAATCTGCCTGCCAACGCAGGGGACACGGGTTCGAGCCCTGGTCCGGGAAGCTCCCACATGCCGCGGAGCAACTAGCCCCGTGAGCCACAACTCCTGAGCCTGCGCGTCTGGAGCCTGTGCTCCGCAACAAGGGAGGCCGCGATAGTGAGAGGCCCGCGCACCGCGATGAAGAGTGGCCCCCGCTTGCCACAACTAGAGAAAGCCTTCGCACAGAAACGAAGACCCAACACAGCCAAAAATAAATTAATTAATTCATCAATTAAAAAAGAAAGCTGTCTCTCAAATTTAACTTCCAGAATATATTCAGGAAAAACGCATACGCCCTTTTTGCCCAACCAAAGAAGCGGGCAATGCAAATCAACACTACAGAGAGGTATCACTTCGAATCAGAAAAAAGGACCATCCTCACAAAGGGTAAAAACCAGATATGCAGGACAAGGAGAGGAGAAAAGGGAGCCTTGTTACGCTGAAGGGGGGAATGTAAATTGCCAACGGCCACTCTGGAGAAGTGTGCTGTGTTTCCTGAAGCATCTAAAAAACAGAGCTACAAAGCATAGGGCGCTTCCACTCATGGGCCTATATGTTGGCAAAACCAAAAATCCACAGGATGCAGGCACCCCGTTTACTGCTGCTATGTTTACAACAGCCTCGACTTGGGTACAACTTCATAGTCCTTGGAAGGAAAAAACGGTGAAAGAAAATTTGGTACTTAAGCACAACGGAATATTACTCAGCCCTGAAATCAATGAAATGAGGCCAGTTGCAGCAACTCAGGGGGACTTATGTAAGGTCATTGAGAGTGAAATAAGTTAGACAGCAAGAGAAACTTATCATGAGATATCACTTATAAAGGGAATCTAAAAATCGCCAACCATGAACTGAATTACAAACAGAACACCATCACACATTTACAAAACACACTTACGGCTGCTTAAGGGGAAAAGTGTGGTGCGGTGATGCATAAACCAGGAGGTTGAAATTGGCACAGATACCGTTCCATACGCCAATAATGTAATCGCCAAGACATACTCATGGTTCAAGGAACTGGACTCAGCACACTCTATTCACAGAAAAAACATATATCTGACTACTAGAAACTAGAAAAGAACTTATTGATGTCTCTCTGTAAGTGACTCAGGTGGATGTACAGCACCAAGAAACACAACATTGCAAATCAGCTACACCCCGTTGTAAAAATTAATTATAAAAAAAGAAAGACAGTGAGAGAGAGAGGAATTCTCACAAAATTCAATCAGGGGCTGTGATGCAACTGGACTGACCACATCTACACTCACAGCTCAATGGGACGTAAGGCTGGACACCCTAACCCTAAACCCTAGCCCGAACCCTAACCCAACCCTAACCCTACCTTAACCGTAACCCTAACCCAACACTAACCCTAACCCTAAACCTAAACCCTAACCCTAACCCAACCCTACGCCTAACCCTAACCCCTAGCCCTAGCCCTAGCCCTAACCCTGACCCTAACCCCTAACCCTTAACCCCTAACCCCTAACCCTACCCAAGTTCACAAGTAAACTTCTCGCCCACCTGGAGAGAGTGATTTCATTTGAAAGAGTAAAGACACAATCAGCTCAGTAATTGGCCACGGGGGCTGCAGGGGCCAAGGCTAACCCGAGCTGGAGGAACGTGGGTGCCTGCCTGGATGCTCAGAGGCCAAGGGCTGTCCTGAGACCTGCTTGGACACCCGTGCAGATGGAACAAAGGATCCGTCCAGTCCCAGGAGGGCCCCACCAGCCCTCACGAACGCAACACCAGACTTCCCTGGTGGCGCAGTGGTTAAGAATCCACCTGCCAATGCAGGGGACACGGGTTTGAGCCCTGGTCCGGGAAGATACCACATGCTGTGGAGCAACTAAGCCCGTGCACCACAACTACTGAGCCTGCGCTCTAGAACCCGCGAGCCCCGACTGCTGAAGCCCACGCGCTTAGAGCCTGTGCTCTGCAACAAGAGAAGCCACCGCAATGAGAAGCCCCCACTCGCCGCAACTAGAGAAAGCCTCCGGGCAGCAGTGCAGACCCAACACAGCCCAAAATTAATTAATGGATTAATTAATTAAGGAAAAAAAAAAAAAGGCAGCACCTGGGGGCTGGCAGACTGAGGCACCAAGTCTTCCATCACGTCTACTTAGTATCCTGCATGTCAGGGCCATGCTGGACCTGGGGCTGCCCAGACAGAGTGGGGCCTGCATCACCCTTCCCAGGAGGGAGGGTGGAGGGAAACCCTGCATGACCTCTGAGGCCCTAAGAACCCTTGACTAAGGCTGAGCTCAATTTGAAACAGTGGGTGACCAGAGCAGACATTTCATTCGTCTATCAATGAGAATCCAGCACTGGAGGAGCAGCAAACAATGGCCTCGCTCAACCTTGACGCTAATCCTGACATGGACCCTAACCCTAAACTCTGATCCTGACCCTAAGCCCTGACCTAACCTTAGCCTAACCCGTACCCTAAACCTGTACCTTACCCTAACCCATGCTCTACCCGCATCCTACCTGTACCCCAATTCTCACCCATACCCTAACACCCACTCTAACACAGAACCCTAACACCCTGAGACCAAAACCATAAACCTTAACCAATAAGCAAAACCATAACCATAACCAAACCATAAAATATAGTCATTAACCATACCCATAAATACCTCATTAACCATAAAACTTAAACCATAACAGCAGCCATAAACCATACACAGCCCCAACCCTCACACCAGCCCCAGCCCTAATGCTAACCCTCCAAACCACTTCCACCAAGCCAAGTCTAATCAGATTATACAAATACATCTCGAAAAAGAAAACTGGGGAATACTCTGGTGGCCCAGTGGTTAGGACTCTGTGCTTTCACTGCCAAGGGCTCGGGTTCGATCCCTGACTGGGGAACTAAGATCCCACAAGCCATGGGACGTGGCCAAAATAAATAAATAATTAAAATGAAATAAAACCACTATTTTAAAAAAGATTTTAAAAATAAAGGACAAAAACAAGAAAACTACCCCAGTACAACTTATAAATAGGAACGTAAAAATCTATCACACAATAATAGCAACATGAAACCAACAGAACTTTAAATGGATAATGCCATAAGCAAGTATCTCTACACCAGAAATTTCAGGTTGCTCAACATATGAAAAGTAAGCAATGTATTCAACCACAATAATGGTGTGAAGTAAAAACACATAATCATATCAATTAATGCAAAACATCTACAATGAAAATCCAGTGTTATTTCATGAAAAACACTCAAGAAAGCAGGAATAAAAGGAAATTTGCTCAATATGGAAAAGAGTAGTACAAAAAGCCACAGCAAACATCATGCTCAACGTTAAAGACTGAAAGATTTACTCCTGAAATCAGGAACAGGGCCAGGAAGCTGGCCTTCATCACCGTTACTCAACAGTGTACTGGAAGTTCTACCCAGAATCTTGAGGAAAGAAAGAAAAGGCATCCATGGGTGAATGGAAAAATTAAAACCGTGTCTCTTCACAGAACATAGGTCCCATCATCTTATATATAAGACTACCTATAATCAGCAAAGAAATTATTTGAGCTAATCAACTCATTAATAAGCAAAGTTATAGAACAAAATATCAATTCATGAAAATCTATCTTATGTGCATACGCTGGCAAAAAATAATCTGAAAAAGAATTTATGAAAACAATTCCATTTTTAAGAATGTCAACATCAATATTTAGGAGTATATTTAATCAAGGTACGAGACTTGTTTTTATGTATGTAAAGTTGTATGTTTGAAATTACTGGAAAGTCAATTACTTTTCAAAACATCATGTATGTCAACAGCATGCCAGAAAAGCAGAGAAAACATCAAACTTCCATATAGAAGCCAAGCCTTACCCAGATCCAGTTCACCCAAAGTCCACATGTCATTTAGAGGCACTGTGGGAAGGTTATATTAGGAGCCGCTGTCCTCCGCGTTGTGGACGACCTGGATATGGTAGAAACAGTGGGATTTTTGAATTCCAATTTTCCACTTCATTCCACAAAAAAACTATTAGAACTAATAAATCAATTCAGTAAAGTTGCAAAATCAATACACAGAGATCAGTTGCCTTTCTAAACACTAATAATGAACCATCAGAAAGAGAAACAAAGCAACCCTATTTACAACTGCATTCAAAAAGAACAAAATACCTGGGAATAAAGTCAACCAAGGAGGTGAAAGACCTGCACACTGAAAACTTGAAGACATTGATGAAGACATTGCAAAACACACCAATAAATGGAAAGATATCCTGTTCTCATGGAATGGAACAATTAATATTGTTAAAATATCCATGCTACCCAAAGCAGTGGACACAGTGAATGCAATCCCTCCCCAAATTCCATGGTATTTTCCCCCAAAATAGAGCAAATCCTCCTAATATCTGTGGGGAACCACAAAGGACCCCAAATAGCCAAAGAAACCCTGAAAAAAGAGAACGGGCTGGAGGCATCTCCCTCCCTGACGTCACGCTCTGCTGAGAAGCTACGGTCACCAAAACAGTGTGGAACTGGCTCAAAACGGGCACAGGGACCAGAGGAACAGGACAGAGAGACCAGAATTCAACCCACACGGACGGGGTCGGTGAATTTATGACACAGGGACCAAGGACACACCAAGGAGCGCGACACGCCCCACGATAAATGGTGCTGGGAAAACTGGACGCCCCGTAACTCACGCTGGCTACCCTGCACACAAACCTGACCAAACACCCAGCTTTCCACGCCAAGCCCTCCCTCGCTCACACGAAGACGGACCCCCTCAACGGTCAGTCGCCCACAGGAAGCTTCTCCCCACTTTTCCTCACCGTCTCTTCACCTTTTCCTCAGGCATCACCTGGGTCCTCAGGAAACCTAGTTCCCTAGTCAGCGTGGAGGCAGCCCCACTTTGTCCTGAAGCCGAAACCCCAGCGAGTCCTGAGGAGACGGAGACCGAGCTCCTCTCAGCAGAGACGCTGAGCCGGGCGTCCTACCCGAAGGCCCCCGCCCCCGCCCCCGCCCCCGCGCCTGAGGCGGCTCAACTCCTCTCAGCTGTCCTCACAATCGAGTTCGCAGGGAACGAGCATGCGCTGTGGGTCAGAGAGGCGAACTCGGCGCCACCCTGTGGTCAGTGCAGGAAGTGCAGGCCGCGCCTCCCTCACAGGTCACTGGAGGCAGCGTGCCCTACTGACAGGACTGCTGAATCCATTAAACTGGAAACTCAAACGAAAATGGAGTCTCTATCCCAAAAGTTTTCTAAAAGTAGTTAAGGAACAATTAATTGGAAACCATTTGGAATGAAGTGAATGTAGATGCAAACTTTACAACTTATACCAAATTCACTCAAAGTTATTCAGAGGCAAATTTTATTTTAGTTTATAATTTATGTTTGGCTGCATTGGGTCTTCGTTGCTGCATGTGGGCTTGCTCTAGTTGCGTCGAGCGGGGCTACTCTTCGTTGTGGTGCACGGGCTTCTCATTGCGGTGGCTTCTCTTGTGGGCGAGCACGGGCTCTAGGCGCGCAGGCTTCAGTAGTTGTGCCGCGCAGGCTTGGTTGCTCTGCGGCATGTGGGAGCTTCCCGGACCCGGGCTCGAGCCCGTGTCCCCTGCATTGGCAGGCGGACTCTTAACCACTGCGTCACCAGGGAAGTCCCCACAGACAAACTTTAAATACAAAACTATTCAAGGGGCTTCCCTGGTGGCGCAGTGGTTGAGAATCTGCCTGCCAACGCAGGGGACACGGGTTCGAGCCCTGGTCCGGGAAGCTCCCACATGCCGCGGAGCAACTAGCCCCGTGAGCCACAACTCCTGAGCCTGCGCGTCTGGAGCCTGTGCTCCGCAACAAGGGAGGCCGCGATAGTGAGAGGCCCGCGCACCGCGATGAAGAGTGGCCCCCGCTTGCCACAACTAGAGAAAGCCTTCGCACAGAAACGAAGACCCAACACAGCCAAAAATAAATTAATTAATTCATCAATTAAAAAAGAAAGCTGTCTCTCAAATTTAACTTCCAGAATATATTCAGGAAAAACGCATACGCCCTTTTTGCCCAACCAAAGAAGCGGGCAATGCAAATCAACACTACAGAGAGGTATCACTTCGAATCAGAAAAAAGGACCATCCTCACAAAGGGTAAAAACCAGATATGCAGGACAAGGAGAGGAGAAAAGGGAGCCTTGTTACGCTGAAGGGGGGAATGTAAATTGCCAACGGCCACTCTGGAGAAGTGTGCTGTGTTTCCTGAAGCATCTAAAAAACAGAGCTACAAAGCATAGGGCGCTTCCACTCATGGGCCTATATGTTGGCAAAACCAAAAATCCACAGGATGCAGGCACCCCGTTTACTGCTGCTATGTTTACAACAGCCTCGACTTGGGTACAACTTCATAGTCCTTGGAAGGAAAAAACGGTGAAAGAAAATTTGGTACTTAAGCACAACGGAATATTACTCAGCCCTGAAATCAATGAAATGAGGCCAGTTGCAGCAACTCAGGGGGACTTATGTAAGGTCATTGAGAGTGAAATAAGTTAGACAGCAAGAGAAACTTATCATGAGATATCACTTATAAAGGGAATCTAAAAATCGCCAACCATGAACTGAATTACAAACAGAACACCATCACACATTTACAAAACACACTTACGGCTGCTTAAGGGGAAAAGTGTGGTGCGGTGATGCATAAACCAGGAGGTTGAAATTGGCACAGATACCGTTCCATACGCCAATAATGTAATCGCCAAGACATACTCATGGTTCAAGGAACTGGACTCAGCACACTCTATTCACAGAAAAAACATATATCTGACTACTAGAAACTAGAAAAGAACTTATTGATGTCTCTCTGTAAGTGACTCAGGTGGATGTACAGCACCAAGAAACACAACATTGCAAATCAGCTACACCCCGTTGTAAAAATTAATTATAAAAAAAGAAAGACAGTGAGAGAGAGAGGAATTCTCACAAAATTCAATCAGGGGCTGTGATGCAACTGGACTGACCACATCTACACTCACAGCTCAATGGGACGTAAGGCTGGACACCCTAACCCTAAACCCTAGCCCGAACCCTAACCCAACCCTAACCCTACCTTAACCGTAACCCTAACCCAACACTAACCCTAACCCTAAACCTAAACCCTAACCCTAACCCAACCCTACGCCTAACCCTAACCCCTAGCCCTAGCCCTAGCCCTAACCCTGACCCTAACCCCTAACCCTTAACCCCTAACCCCTAACCCTACCCAAGTTCACAAGTAAACTTCTCGCCCACCTGGAGAGAGTGATTTCATTTGAAAGAGTAAAGACACAATCAGCTCAGTAATTGGCCACGGGGGCTGCAGGGGCCAAGGCTAACCCGAGCTGGAGGAACGTGGGTGCCTGCCTGGATGCTCAGAGGCCAAGGGCTGTCCTGAGACCTGCTTGGACACCCGTGCAGATGGAACAAAGGATCCGTCCAGTCCCAGGAGGGCCCCACCAGCCCTCACGAACGCAACACCAGACTTCCCTGGTGGCGCAGTGGTTAAGAATCCACCTGCCAATGCAGGGGACACGGGTTTGAGCCCTGGTCCGGGAAGATACCACATGCTGTGGAGCAACTAAGCCCGTGCACCACAACTACTGAGCCTGCGCTCTAGAACCCGCGAGCCCCGACTGCTGAAGCCCACGCGCTTAGAGCCTGTGCTCTGCAACAAGAGAAGCCACCGCAATGAGAAGCCCCCACTCGCCGCAACTAGAGAAAGCCTCCGGGCAGCAGTGCAGACCCAACACAGCCCAAAATTAATTAATGGATTAATTAATTAAGGAAAAAAAAAAAAAAGGCAGCACCTGGGGGCTGGCAGACTGAGGCACCAAGTCTTCCATCACGTCTACTTAGTATCCTGCATGTCAGGGCCATGCTGGACCTGGGGCTGCCCAGACAGAGTGGGGCCTGCATCACCCTTCCCAGGAGGGAGGGTGGAGGGAAACCCTGCATGACCTCTGAGGCCCTAAGAACCCTTGACTAAGGCTGAGCTCAATTTGAAACAGTGGGTGACCAGAGCAGACATTTCATTCGTCTATCAATGAGAATCCAGCACTGGAGGAGCAGCAAACAATGGCCTCGCTCAACCTTGACGCTAATCCTGACATGGACCCTAACCCTAAACTCTGATCCTGACCCTAAGCCCTGACCTAACCTTAGCCTAACCCGTACCCTAAACCTGTACCTTACCCTAACCCATGCTCTACCCGCATCCTACCTGTACCCCAATTCTCACCCATACCCTAACACCCACTCTAACACAGAACCCTAACACCCTGAGACCAAAACCATAAACCTTAACCAATAAGCAAAACCATAACCATAACCAAACCATAAAATATAGTCATTAACCATACCCATAAATACCTCATTAACCATAAAACTTAAACCATAACAGCAGCCATAAACCATACACAGCCCCAACCCTCACACCAGCCCCAGCCCTAATGCTAACCCTCCAAACCACTTCCACCAAGCCAAGTCTAATCAGATTATACAAATACATCTCGAAAAAGAAAACTGGGGAATACTCTGGTGGCCCAGTGGTTAGGACTCTGTGCTTTCACTGCCAAGGGCTCGGGTTCGATCCCTGACTGGGGAACTAAGATCCCACAAGCCATGGGACGTGGCCAAAATAAATAAATAATTAAAATGAAATAAAACCACTATTTTAAAAAATATTTTAAAAATAAAGGACAAAAACAAGAAAACTACCCCAGTACAACTTATAAATAGGAACGTAAAAATCTATCACACAATAATAGCAACATGAAACCAACAGAACTTTAAATGGATAATGCCATAAGCAAGTATCTCTACACCAGAAATTTCAGGTTGCTCAACATATGAAAAGTAAGCAATGTATTCAACCACAATAATGGTGTGAAGTAAAAACACATAATCATATCAATTAATGCAAAACATCTACAATGAAAATCCAGTGTTATTTCATGAAAAACACTCAAGAAAGCAGGAATAAAAGGAAATTTGCTCAATATGGAAAAGAGTAGTACAAAAAGCCACAGCAAACATCATGCTCAACGTTAAAGACTGAAAGATTTACTCCTGAAATCAGGAACAGGGCCAGGAAGCTGGCCTTCATCACCGTTACTCAACAGTGTACTGGAAGTTCTACCCAGAATCTTGAGGAAAGAAAGAAAAGGCATCCATGGGTGAATGGAAAAATTAAAACCGTGTCTCTTCACAGAACATAGGTCCCATCATCTTATATATAAGACTACCTATAATCAGCAAAGAAATTATTTGAGCTAATCAACTCATTAATAAGCAAAGTTATAGAACAAAATATCAATTCATGAAAATCTATCTTATGTGCATACGCTGGCAAAAAATAATCTGAAAAAGAATTTATGAAAACAATTCCATTTTTAAGAATGTCAACATCAATATTTAGGAGTATATTTAATCAAGGTACGAGACTTGTTTTTATGTATGTAAAGTTGTATGTTTGAAATTACTGGAAAGTCAATTACTTTTCAAAACATCATGTATGTCAACAGCATGCCAGAAAAGCAGAGAAAACATCAAACTTCCATATAGAAGCCAAGCCTTACCCAGATCCAGTTCACCCAAAGTCCACATGTCATTTAGAGGCACTGTGGGAAGGTTATATTAGGAGCCGCTGTCCTCCGCGTTGTGGACGACCTGGATATGGTAGAAACAGTGGGATTTTTGAATTCCAATTTTCCACTTCATTCCACAAAAAAACTATTAGAACTAATAAATCAATTCAGTAAAGTTGCAAAATCAATACACAGAGATCAGTTGCCTTTCTAAACACTAATAATGAACCATCAGAAAGAGAAACAAAGCAACCCTATTTACAACTGCATTCAAAAAGAACAAAATACCTGGGAATAAAGTCAACCAAGGAGGTGAAAGACCTGCACACTGAAAACTTGAAGACATTGATGAAGACATTGCAAAACACACCAATAAATGGAAAGATATCCTGTTCTCATGGAATGGAACAATTAATATTGTTAAAATATCCATGCTACCCAAAGCAGTGGACACAGTGAATGCAATCCCTCCCCAAATTCCATGGTATTTTCCCCCAAAATAGAGCAAATCCTCCTAATATCTGTGGGGAACCACAAAGGACCCCAAATAGCCAAAGAAACCCTGAAAAAAGAGAACGGGCTGGAGGCATCTCCCTCCCTGACGTCACGCTCTGCTGAGAAGCTACGGTCACCAAAACAGTGTGGAACTGGCTCAAAACGGGCACAGGGACCAGAGGAACAGGACAGAGAGACCAGAATTCAACCCACACGGACGGGGTCGGTGAATTTATGACACAGGGACCAAGGACACACCAAGGAGCGCGACACGCCCCACGATAAATGGTGCTGGGAAAACTGGACGCCCCGTAACTCACGCTGGCTACCCTGCACACAAACCTGACCAAACACCCAGCTTTCCACGCCAAGCCCTCCCTCGCTCACACGAAGACGGACCCCCTCAACGGTCAGTCGCCCACAGGAAGCTTCTCCCCACTTTTCCTCACCGTCTCTTCACCTTTTCCTCAGGCATCACCTGGGTCCTCAGGAAACCTAGTTCCCTAGTCAGCGTGGAGGCAGCCCCACTTTGTCCTGAAGCCGAAACCCCAGCGAGTCCTGAGGAGACGGAGACCGAGCTCCTCTCAGCAGAGACGCTGAGCCGGGCGTCCTACCCGAAGGCCCCCGCCCCCGCCCCCGCCCCCGCCCCCGCCCCCGCGCCTGAGGCGGCTCAACTCCTCTCAGCTGTCCTCACAATCGAGTTCGCAGGGAACGAGCATGCGCTGTGGGTCAGAGAGGCGAACTCGGCGCCACCCTGTGGTCAGTGCAGGAAGTGCAGGCCGCGCCTCCCTCACAGGTCACTGGAGGCAGCGTGCCCTACTGACAGGACTGCTGAATCCATTAAACTGGAAACTCAAACGAAAATGGAGTCTCTATCCCAAAAGTTTTCTAAAAGTAGTTAAGGAACAATTAATTGGAAACCATTTGGAATGAAGTGAATGTAGATGCAAACTTTACAACTTATACCAAATTCACTCAAAGTTATTCAGAGGCAAATTTTATTTTAGTTTATAATTTATCTTTGGCTGCATTGGGTCTTCGTTGCTGCATGTGGGCTTGCTCTAGTTGCGTCGAGCGGGGCTACTCTTCGTTGTGGTGCACGGGCTTCTCATTGCGGTGGCTTCTCTTGTGGGCGAGCACGGGCTCTAGGCGCGCAGGCTTCAGTAGTTGTGCCGCGCAGGCTTGGTTGCTCTGCGGCATGTGGGAGCTTCCCGGACCAGGGCTCGAGCCCGTGTCCCCTGCATTGGCAGGCGGACTCTTAACCACTGCGTCACCAGGGAAGTCCCCACAGACAAACTTTAAATACAAAACTATTCAAGGGGCTTCCCTGGTGGCGCAGTGGTTGAGAATCTGCCTGCCAACGCAGGGGACACGGGTTCGAGCCCTGGTCCGGGAAGCTCCCACATGCCGCGGAGCAACTAGCCCCGTGAGCCACAACTCCTGAGCCTGCGCGTCTGGAGCCTGTGCTCCGCAACAAGGGAGGCCGCGATAGTGAGAGGCCCGCGCACCGCGATGAAGAGTGGCCCCCGCTTGCCACAACTAGAGAAAGCCTTCGCACAGAAACGAAGACCCAACACAGCCAAAAATAAATTAATTAATTCATCAATTAAAAAAGAAAGCTGTCTCTCAAATTTAACTTCCAGAATATATTCAGGAAAAACGCATACGCCCTTTTTGCCCAACCAAAGAAGCGGGCAATGCAAATCAACACTACAGAGAGGTATCACTTCGAATCAGAAAAAAGGACCATCCTCACAAAGGGTAAAAACCAGATATGCAGGACAAGGAGAGGAGAAAAGGGAGCCTTGTTACGCTGAAGGGGGGAATGTAAATTGCCAACGGCCACTCTGGAGAAGTGTGCTGTGTTTCCTGAAGCATCTAAAAAACAGAGCTACAAAGCATAGGGCGCTTCCACTCATGGGCCTATATGTTGGCAAAACCAAAAATCCACAGGATGCAGGCACCCCGTTTACTGCTGCTATGTTTACAACAGCCTCGACTTGGGTACAACTTCATAGTCCTTGGAAGGAAAAAACGGTGAAAGAAAATTTGGTACTTAAGCACAACGGAATATTACTCAGCCCTGAAATCAATGAAATGAGGCCAGTTGCAGCAACTCAGGGGGACTTATGTAAGGTCATTGAGAGTGAAATAAGTTAGACAGCAAGAGAAACTTATCATGAGATATCACTTATAAAGGGAATCTAAAAATCGCCAACCATGAACTGAATTACAAACAGAACACCATCACACATTTACAAAACACACTTACGGCTGCTTAAGGGGAAAAGTGTGGTGCGGTGATGCATAAACCAGGAGGTTGAAATTGGCACAGATACCGTTCCATACGCCAATAATGTAATCGCCAAGACATACTCATGGTTCAAGGAACTGGACTCAGCACACTCTATTCACAGAAAAAACATATATCTGACTACTAGAAACTAGAAAAGAACTTATTGATGTCTCTCTGTAAGTGACTCAGGTGGATGTACAGCACCAAGAAACACAACATTGCAAATCAGCTACACCCCGTTGTAAAAATTAATTATAAAAAAAGAAAGACAGTGAGAGAGAGAGGAATTCTCACAAAATTCAATCAGGGGCTGTGATGCAACTGGACTGACCACATCTACACTCACAGCTCAATGGGACGTAAGGCTGGACACCCTAACCCTAAACCCTAGCCCGAACCCTAACCCAACCCTAACCCTACCTTAACCGTAACCCTAACCCAACACTAACCCTAACCCTAAACCTAAACCCTAACCCTAACCCAACCCTACGCCTAACCCTAACCCCTAGCCCTAGCCCTAGCCCTAACCCTGACCCTAACCCCTAACCCTTAACCCCTAACCCCTAACCCTACCCAAGTTCACAAGTAAACTTCTCGCCCACCTGGAGAGAGTGATTTCATTTGAAAGAGTAAAGACACAATCAGCTCAGTAATTGGCCACGGGGGCTGCAGGGGCCAAGGCTAACCCGAGCTGGAGGAACGTGGGTGCCTGCCTGGATGCTCAGAGGCCAAGGGCTGTCCTGAGACCTGCTTGGACACCCGTGCAGATGGAACAAAGGATCCGTCCAGTCCCAGGAGGGCCCCACCAGCCCTCACGAACGCAACACCAGACTTCCCTGGTGGCGCAGTGGTTAAGAATCCACCTGCCAATGCAGGGGACACGGGTTTGAGCCCTGGTCCGGGAAGATACCACATGCTGTGGAGCAACTAAGCCCGTGCACCACAACTACTGAGCCTGCGCTCTAGAACCCGCGAGCCCCGACTGCTGAAGCCCACGCGCTTAGAGCCTGTGCTCTGCAACAAGAGAAGCCACCGCAATGAGAAGCCCCCACTCGCCGCAACTAGAGAAAGCCTCCGGGCAGCAGTGCAGACCCAACACAGCCCAAAATTAATTAATGGATTAATTAATTAAGGAAAAAAAAAAAAAAGGCAGCACCTGGGGGCTGGCAGACTGAGGCACCAAGTCTTCCATCACGTCTACTTAGTATCCTGCATGTCAGGGCCATGCTGGACCTGGGGCTGCCCAGACAGAGTGGGGCCTGCATCACCCTTCCCAGGAGGGAGGGTGGAGGGAAACCCTGCATGACCTCTGAGGCCCTAAGAACCCTTGACTAAGGCTGAGCTCAATTTGAAACAGTGGGTGACCAGAGCAGACATTTCATTCGTCTATCAATGAGAATCCAGCACTGGAGGAGCAGCAAACAATGGCCTCGCTCAACCTTGACGCTAATCCTGACATGGACCCTAACCCTAAACTCTGATCCTGACCCTAAGCCCTGACCTAACCTTAGCCTAACCCGTACCCTAAACCTGTACCTTACCCTAACCCATGCTCTACCCGCATCCTACCTGTACCCCAATTCTCACCCATACCCTAACACCCACTCTAACACAGAACCCTAACACCCTGAGACCAAAACCATAAACCTTAACCAATAAGCAAAACCATAACCATAACCAAACCATAAAATATAGTCATTAACCATACCCATAAATACCTCATTAACCATAAAACTTAAACCATAACAGCAGCCATAAACCATACACAGCCCCAACCCTCACACCAGCCCCAGCCCTAATGCTAACCCTCCAAACCACTTCCACCAAGCCAAGTCTAATCAGATTATACAAATACATCTCGAAAAAGAAAACTGGGGAATACTCTGGTGGCCCAGTGGTTAGGACTCTGTGCTTTCACTGCCAAGGGCTCGGGTTCGATCCCTGACTGGGGAACTAAGATCCCACAAGCCATGGGACGTGGCCAAAATAAATAAATAATTAAAATGAAATAAAACCACTATTTTAAAAAAGATTTTAAAAATAAAGGACAAAAACAAGAAAACTACCCCAGTACAACTTATAAATAGGAACGTAAAAATCTATCACACAATAATAGCAACATGAAACCAACAGAACTTTAAATGGATAATGCCATAAGCAAGTATCTCTACACCAGAAATTTCAGGTTGCTCAACATATGAAAAGTAAGCAATGTATTCAACCACAATAATGGTGTGAAGTAAAAACACATAATCATATCAATTAATGCAAAACATCTACAATGAAAATCCAGTGTTATTTCATGAAAAACACTCAAGAAAGCAGGAATAAAAGGAAATTTGCTCAATATGGAAAAGAGTAGTACAAAAAGCCACAGCAAACATCATGCTCAACGTTAAAGACTGAAAGATTTACTCCTGAAATCAGGAACAGGGCCAGGAAGCTGGCCTTCATCACCGTTACTCAACAGTGTACTGGAAGTTCTACCCAGAATCTTGAGGAAAGAAAGAAAAGGCATCCATGGGTGAATGGAAAAATTAAAACCGTGTCTCTTCACAGAACATAGGTCCCATCATCTTATATATAAGACTACCTATAATCAGCAAAGAAATTATTTGAGCTAATCAACTCATTAATAAGCAAAGTTATAGAACAAAATATCAATTCATGAAAATCTATCTTATGTGCATACGCTGGCAAAAAATAATCTGAAAAAGAATTTATGAAAACAATTCCATTTTTAAGAATGTCAACATCAATATTTAGGAGTATATTTAATCAAGGTACGAGACTTGTTTTTATGTATGTAAAGTTGTATGTTTGAAATTACTGGAAAGTCAATTACTTTTCAAAACATCATGTATGTCAACAGCATGCCAGAAAAGCAGAGAAAACATCAAACTTCCATATAGAAGCCAAGCCTTACCCAGATCCAGTTCACCCAAAGTCCACATGTCATTTAGAGGCACTGTGGGAAGGTTATATTAGGAGCCGCTGTCCTCCGCGTTGTGGACGACCTGGATATGGTAGAAACAGTGGGATTTTTGAATTCCAATTTTCCACTTCATTCCACAAAAAAACTATTAGAACTAATAAATCAATTCAGTAAAGTTGCAAAATCAATACACAGAGATCAGTTGCCTTTCTAAACACTAATAATGAACCATCAGAAAGAGAAACAAAGCAACCCTATTTACAACTGCATTCAAAAAGAACAAAATACCTGGGAATAAAGTCAACCAAGGAGGTGAAAGACCTGCACACTGAAAACTTGAAGACATTGATGAAGACATTGCAAAACACACCAATAAATGGAAAGATATCCTGTTCTCATGGAATGGAACAATTAA
The DNA here is from genome assembly GCF_028023285.1 of Balaenoptera ricei. Classification (NCBI taxonomy): domain Eukaryota; kingdom Metazoa; phylum Chordata; class Mammalia; order Artiodactyla; family Balaenopteridae; genus Balaenoptera; species Balaenoptera ricei. The sequence continues at coordinate 110,312 of NW_026777756.1, forward strand.
TATTGTTAAAATATCCATGCTACCCAAAGCAGTGGACACAGTGAATGCAATCCCTCCCCAAATTCCATGGTATTTTCCCCCAAAATAGAGCAAATCCTCCTAATATCTGTGGGGAACCACAAAGGACCCCAAATAGCCAAAGAAACCCTGAAAAAAGAGAACGGGCTGGAGGCATCTCCCTCCCTGACGTCACGCTCTGCTGAGAAGCTACGGTCACCAAAACAGTGTGGAACTGGCTCAAAACGGGCACAGGGACCAGAGGAACAGGACAGAGAGACCAGAATTCAACCCACACGGACGGGGTCGGTGAATTTATGACACAGGGACCAAGGACACACCAAGGAGCGCGACACGCCCCACGATAAATGGTGCTGGGAAAACTGGACGCCCCGTAACTCACGCTGGCTACCCTGCACACAAACCTGACCAAACACCCAGCTTTCCACGCCAAGCCCTCCCTCGCTCACACGAAGACGGACCCCCTCAACGGTCAGTCGCCCACAGGAAGCTTCTCCCCACTTTTCCTCACCGTCTCTTCACCTTTTCCTCAGGCATCACCTGGGTCCTCAGGAAACCTAGTTCCCTAGTCAGCGTGGAGGCAGCCCCACTTTGTCCTGAAGCCGAAACCCCAGCGAGTCCTGAGGAGACGGAGACCGAGCTCCTCTCAGCAGAGACGCTGAGCCGGGCGTCCTACCCGAAGGCCCCCGCCCCCGCCCCCGCCCCCGCCCCCGCCCCCGCGCCTGAGGCGGCTCAACTCCTCTCAGCTGTCCTCACAATCGAGTTCGCAGGGAACGAGCATGCGCTGTGGGTCAGAGAGGCGAACTCGGCGCCACCCTGTGGTCAGTGCAGGAAGTGCAGGCCGCGCCTCCCTCACAGGTCACTGGAGGCAGCGTGCCCTACTGACAGGACTGCTGAATCCATTAAACTGGAAACTCAAACGAAAATGGAGTCTCTATCCCAAAAGTTTTCTAAAAGTAGTTAAGGAACAATTAATTGGAAACCATTTGGAATGAAGTGAATGTAGATGCAAACTTTACAACTTATACCAAATTCACTCAAAGTTATTCAGAGGCAAATTTTATTTGAGTTTATAATTTATGTTTGGCTGCATTGGGTCTTCGTTGCTGCATGTGGGCTTGCTCTAGTTGCGTCGAGCGGGGCTACTCTTCG